>NC_059194.1:21909858-21954858 GCF_020615455.1 Coregonus clupeaformis | reverse complement strand
TGTACCCCCCAGAGATACAGTAATGTTGTTCCACCATCTTTAATGACATCACAACATAGTAACGAATTTGACATGATTGTTCTTTAAGTCCCCACCAACCATTTCCCACATTCTTTTAAGTAGAAATATTGTTTCATTATCCACTTTTGGATGTTGGAGTCTTGGCGGGAAGACTTACTTTGTCTCACAGTGAAATTCCCTCTCCCAACACTGCATGGCACGGAAAATAAAGTTTCTGCAAGGAATTTACGACCGGTCATAAAACTGGCCCCAGGAAATGGGGTGTTCAAACCTTTGCCTAGCCGGAATCTTTGATCCTCAGCCCATGAGGGCAAGTCATGACAGAAGGTATAGCTGTCTTTACAGAATTCATTATATAGTATAGTGCTTGGTTACTGTTTCAACTATAGGATGATGGGAATATGGGGAACTGATGAGTCACACACTAATACACACACATACACACACACACACACACACACACACACAGTAGGGTACCAAGAGCCTCATCCCAAGAGCTTAGCTTCCTCTATTACCTAGATCCCTGAGGTCTCATCATTAACCCTGAGGTTCCATCATTAACCCTGAGGTCGCATCATTAACCCTGAGGTCCCATCATTAACCCTGAGGTCCCATCATTAACCCTGAGGTCGCATCATTAACCCTGAGGTCCCATCATTAACCCTGAGGTCTCATCATTAACCCTGAGGTCCCATCATTAGCCCTGAGGTCAGATCATTAACACTGAGGTCCCATCATTAACACTGAGGTTCCATCATTAACCCTGAGGTCCCATCATTAACCCTGAGGTCAGATCATTAACACTGAGGTCAGATCATTAACACTGAGGTCCCATCATTAACCCTGAGGTCAGATCATTAACACTGAGGTCCCATCATTAACACTGAGGTTCCCATCATTAACCCTGAGGTCCGATCATTAACACCTGAGGTCAGATCATTAACACTGAGGTCGGATTATTAACACTGAGGTCCCATCATTAACACTGAGGTCCCATCATTAACCCTGAGGTCCCATCATTAACCCTGAGGTCCCATCATTAACCCTGAGGTCAGATCATTAACACTGAGGTCAGATCATTAACCCTGAGGTCAGATCATTAACACTGAGGTCCCATCATTAACCCTGAGGTCCCATCATTAACACTGAGGTTCCATCATTAACCCTGAGGTCCCATCATTAACCCTGAGGTCAGATCATTAACACTGAGGTCCCATCATTAACACTGAGGTCCCATCATTAACACTGCGGTCCCATCATTAACCCTGAGGTCCCATCATTAACCCTGAGGTCCCATTATTAACACTGAGGTCAGATCATTAACACTGAGGTCCCATCATTAACCCTGAGGTCAGATCATTAACACTGAGGTCCCATCATTAACCCTGAGGTCCCATCATTAACACTGAGGTTCCATCATTAACCCTGAGGTCCCATCGTTAACCCTGAGGTCAGATCATTAACACTGAGGTCCCATCATTAATACTGAGGTCCCATCATTAACACTACGGTCCCATCATTAACCCTGAGGTTCCATCATTAACCCTGAGTTCCCATCATTAACCCTGAGGTCCCATCATTAACACTGAGGTCCCATCATTAACACTGAGGTCCCACCATTAACACTGAGGTCCCATCATTAACACTGAGGTCAGATCATTAACACTGAGGTCCCATCATTAACCCTGAGGTCAGATCATTAACACTGAGGTCGGATCATTAACACTGAGGTCCCATCATTAACCCTGAGGTCAGATCATTAACACTGAGGTCAGATCATTAACACTGAGGTCCCATCATTAACCCTGAGGTCCCATCATTAACACTGAGGTTACATCATTAACCCTGAGGTCCCATCGTTAACCCTGAGGTCAGATCATTAACACTGAGGTCCCATCATTAACCCTGAGGTCCCATCATTAACCCTGAGGTCAGATCATTAACACTGAGGTCAGATCATTAACACTGAGGTCCCATCATTAACACTGAGGTCAGATCATTAACACTGAGGTCCCATCATTAACCCTGAGGTCAGATCATTAACACTGAGGTCCCATCATTAACACTGAGGTTCCATCATTAACCTTGAGGTCCCATCATTAAACCTGAGGTCAGATCATTAACACTGAGGTCGGATTATTAACACTGAGGTCCCATCATTAACACTGAGGTCCCATCATTAACCCTGAGGTCCCATCATTAACACTGAGGTCAGATCATTAACACTGAGGTCAGATCATTAACACTGAGGTCCTATCATTAACCCTGAGGTCAGATCATTAACACTGAGGTCCCATCATTAACACTGAGGTTCCATCATTAACCTTGAGGTCCCATCATTAAACCTGAGGTCAGATCATTAACACTGAGGTCGGATTATTAACACTGAGGTCCCATCATTAACACTGAGGTCCCATCATTAACCCTGAGGTCCCATCATTAACCCTGAGGTCAGATCATTAACACTGAGGTCAGATCATTAACACTGAGGTCCCATCATTAACCCTGAGGTCAGATCATTAACACTGAGGTCCCATCATTAACCCTGAGGTCCCATCATTAACACTGAGGTTCCATCATTAACCCTGAGGTCCCATCATTAACCCTGAGGTCAGATCATTAACACTGAGGTCCCATCATTAACACTGAGGTCCCATCATTAACACTGCGGTCCCATCATTAACCCTGAGGTCCCATCATTAACCCTGAGGTCCCATCATTAACCCTGAGGTCCCATTATTAACACTGAGGTCAGATCATTAACACTGAGGTCCCATCATTAACCCTGAGGTCAGATCATTAACACTGAGGTCCCATCATTAACCCTGAGGTCCCATCATTAACACTGAGGTTCCATCATTAACCCTGAGGTCCCATCGTTAACCCTGAGGTCAGATCATTAACACTGAGGTCCCATCATTAATACTGAGGTCCCATCATTAACACTACGGTCCCATCATTAACCCTGAGGTTCCATCATTAACCCTGAGTTCCCATCATTAACCCTGAGGTCCCATCATTAACACTGAGGTCCCACCATTAACACTGAGGTCCCATCATTAACACTGAGGTCAGATCATTAACACTGAGGTCCCATCATTAACCCTGAGGTCAGATCATTAACACTGAGGTCGGATCATTAACACTGAGGTCCCATCATTAACCCTGAGGTCAGATCATTAACACTGAGGTCAGATCATTAACACTGAGGTCCCATCATTAACCCTGAGGTCCCATCATTAACACTGAGGTTACATCATTAACCCTGAGGTCCCATCGTTAACCCTGAGGTCAGATCATTAACACTGAGGTCCCATCATTAACCCTGAGGTCCCATCATTAACCCTGAGGTCAGATCATTAACACTGAGGTCAGATCATTAACACTGAGGGTCCCATCATTAACACTGAGGTCAGATCATTAACACTGAGGTCCCATCATTAACCCTGAGGTCAGATCATTAACACTGAGGTCCCATCATTAACACTGAGGTCCCATCATTAACCTTGAGGTCCCATCATTAAACCTGAGGTCAGATCATTAACACTGAGGTCGGATTATTAACACTGAGGTCCCATCATTAACACTGAGGTCCCATCATTAACCCTGAGGTCCCATCATTAACCCTGAGGTCAGATCATTAACACTGAGGTCAGATCATTAACACTGAGGTCCCATCATTAACCCTGAGGTCAGATCATTAACACTGAGGTCCCATCATTAACCCTGAGGTCCCATCATTAACACTGAGGTTCCATCATTAACCCTGAGGTCCCATCATTAACCCTGAGGTCAGATCATTAACACTGAGGTCCCATCATTAACACTGAGGTCCCATCATTAACACTGCGGTCCCATCATTAACCCTGAGGTCCCATCATTAACCCTGAGGTCCCATTATTAACACTGAGGTCAGATCATTAACACTGAGGTCCCATCATTAACCCTGAGGTCAGATCATTAACACTGAGGTCCCATCATTAACCCTGAGGTCCCATCATTAACACTGAGGTTCCATCATTAACCCTGAGGTCCCATCGTTAACCCTGAGGTCAGATCATTAACACTGAGGTCCCATCATTAATACTGAGGTCCCATCATTAACACTACGGTCCCATCATTAACCCTGAGGTTCCATCATTAACCCTGAGTTCCCATCATTAACCCTGAGGTCCCATCATTAACACTGAGGTCCCATCATTAACACTGAGGTCCCACCATTAACACTGAGGTCCCATCATTAACACTGAGGTCAGATCATTAACACTGAGGTCCCATCATTAACCCTGAGGTCAGATCATTAACACTGAGGTCGGATCATTAACACTGAGGTCCCATCATTAACCCTGAGGTCAGATCATTAACACTGAGGTCAGATCATTAACACTGAGGTCCCATCATTAACCCTGAGGTCAGATCATTCACACTGAGGTCCCATCATTAACCCTGAGGTCCCATCATTAACACTGAGGTCCCATCATTAACCCTGAGGTCAGATCATTAACACTGAGGTCCCATCATTAACACTGAGGTCCCATCATTAACCCTGAGGTTCCATCATTAACCCTGAGGTCCCATCATTAACCCTGAGGTCAGATCATTAACACTGAGGTCCCATCATTAACACTGAGGTCCCATCATTAACACTGCTGTCCCATCATTAACCCTGAGGTCCCATCATTAACCCTGAGGTCCCATTATTAACACTGAGGTCCCATCATTAACACTGAGGTCCCATCATTAACCCTGAGATCCCATCATTAACCCTGAGGTCAGGTCATTAACCCTGAGGTCGGATCATTAACCCTGAGGTCCCATCATTATCCCTGAGGTCCTATCATTATCCCTGAGGTCCCATCATTAACCCTGAGGTCGGATCATTAACCCTGAGGTCCCATCATTAACACTGAGGGCCCATCATTAACACTGAGGTCCCATCATTAACACTGAGGTCCCACCATTAACACTGAGGTCCCATCATTAACACTGAGGTCGGATCATTAACCCTGAGGTCCCATCATTATCCCTGAGGTCCTGTAATTATCCCTGAGGTCCCATCATTAACCCTGAGGTCGGATCATTACCACTGAGGTCCCATCATTAACACTGAGGTCCCATCATTAACACTGAGGTCCCATCATTAACCCTGAGGTCCCATCATTAACCCTGAGGTCCCATCATTAACCCTGAGGTCCCATCATTAACCCTGAGGTCCCATCATTAACACTGAGGTCCCATCATTAACACTGAGGTCCCATCATTAACACTGGGGTCCCATAGGACTTAGCACTGAATAACTGAATTGAGGCTGTGGGTGCGTGTGGGTGTGTGCGCGTGTGGGTGTGTGCATGTGGGTGTGTGCGTGTGGGTGTGTGCATGTGGGTGTGTGCATGTGGGTGTGTGTGTGTGGGTGTGCGTGTGGGTGTGTGCGTGGGTGTGCGTTTGTTTGAATGAACAAGTTTTTAGTTCAAAAGTTGTTGTTTTAACTCCATCTCTCTCTCTCTCTCTCCCCCCTCCTCCATCTCTCTCTCTCTCTCTCTCTCCCCTCCTCCATCTCTCTCTCTCTCTCTCTCTCTCTCCCCCTCCTCCATCTCTCTCTCTCTCTCTCTCTCTCCCCCTCCTCCATCTCTCTCTCTCTCTAGGTGACTCCCAGTTCTAAGATCGTAGGAGACCTGGCTCAGTTCATGGTCCAGAACAACCTGACGAGAGCGGAGGTATGTATCATGTGTACCTCTGTCTAGTATTCACTATTATATTTTTGTCTGTTTATTGTTCCCAGCACCATTCTACCGTTCCTGGTACATGTAAATGGTACAGGTGAATGAAGGTGATTGTGGTTATGGTTGTGCTTGTGGTTGTGATTGTGATTGTGATTGTGATTGTGCTTGGGGTTGCAATTGTGGTTGTGATTGCGGTTGTGATTGTGGTTCTGGATGTGGTTGTTGTTGTGATTGTGGTTGTTGTTGTGGTTCTAATTGTGGTTCTGGTTGTGGTTGTAATTGTGGTTGTGGTTGTGATTGTGGTTCTGGTTGTAATTGTGGTTCTGATTGTGGTTCTGGTTGTAATTGTGATTGTGGTTGTGGTTGTGGTTGTGATTGTGATTGTGGTTCTGATTGTGGTTCAGGTTGTGGTTGTAATTGTGGTTGTGATTGTGATTGTGATTGTGATTGTGGTTTTGGTTGTGGTTGTAATTGTGATTGTGGTTCTGGTTGTAATTTTGGTTGTGTTGTGTTTGTGATTGTGATTGTGGTTCTGGTTGTGGTTGTGGTTGTGGTTGTAATTGTGGTTGTGGTTGTGGTTGTGGTTCTGGTTGTGGTTCTGGTGCTGGTTGTGGTTGTGATTGTGGTTCTGATTGTGGTTCTGGTTGTGGTTGTGATTGTGGTTCTGGTTGTTGTGGTTTGATTGTGGTTGGGATTGTGGTTCTGGTTGTAATTGTGATTGTGGTTCTGGATGTGGTTGTGATTGTGGTTCTGATTGTGGTTCTGGTTGTGGTTGTGGTTCTGGTTGTGGTTGTGATTGTGGTTCTGATTGTGGTTGTGGTTGTGATTGTGGTTCTGGTTGTTGTGGTTTTGATTGTGGTTGTGATTGTGGTTCTGATTGTGGTTCTGGTTGTGGTTGTAATTGTGGTTGTTTTTCTGGTTGTGGTTGTGATTGTGGTTCTGGTTATAATTGTGGTTGTGATTGTGGTTCTGGTTGTAATTGTGATTGTGGTTGTGGTTCTGGTTGTGGTTGTGATTGTGGTTCTGATTGTGGTTCTGGTTGTGGTTGTAATTGTGGTTGTAGTTGTGGTTCTGGTTGTAATTGTGGTTCTGGATGTGGTTGTAATTGTGGTTATGGTTATGATTGTGATTGTGGTTGTTGTTGTGGTTCTGGTTCTGGTTGTGGTTGTTATTGTGGTTCTGGTTGTTGTGGTTTTTATTGTGGTTGTGGTTGTAATTGTGGTTGTGGTTGTGATTGTGGTTGTGGTTGTTGTTGTTGTGGTTGTGATTATGGTTGTGGTTGTGGTTGTGATTATGGTTGTGGTTGTTGTGGTTGTGGTTGTGGTTGTGGTTGTGGTTGTGGTTGAAATTGTGGTTGTTGTGGTTGTGGTTGTGATTATGGTTGTGGTTGTGGTTGTGGTTGTGGTTGTAGTTGTGGTTGTGGTTGTGGTTCTGGTTGTGGTTCTGGTTCTGGTTCTGGTTGTGGATGTGATTGTGGTTCTGATTGTGGTTCTGGTTGTGGTTGTGGTTGTGATTGTGGTTCTGGTTGTTGTGGTTTTGATTGTGGTTGTGATTGTGATTCTGGTTGTAATTGTGATTGTGGTTCTGGTTGTGGTTGTGATTGTGGTTGTGATTGTGGTTCTGGTTGTGGTTGTGGTTCTGGTTGTGGTTGTGATTGTGGTTCTGATTGGGGTTGTGATTGTGGTTCTGGTTGTTGTGGTTTTGATTGTGATTGTGGTTCTGATTGTGGTTCTGGTTGTGGTTGTAATTGTGGTTGTTGTTCAGGTTGTGGTTGTGAATGTGGTTCTGATTGTGGTTGTAATTGTGGTTTGGTTGTGATTGTGATTGTAGTTCTGGTTGTAATTGTGGTTGTGGTTGTGGTTCTGGTTGTAATTGTGGTTGTGGTTGTGGTTGTAATTGTGGTTGTGGTTGTGATTGTGGTTGTTGTTGTGGTTCTGGTTCTGGTTCTGGTTGTGATTGTGGTTCTGGTTGTTGTGGTTTTGATTGTGGTTGTGGTTGTAATTGTGATTGTGATTGTGGTTGTGGTTGTGATTGTGGTTGTGGTTGTGATTGTAATTGTGGTTGTGGTTGTGGTTGTGATTGTGGTTGTTGTGGTTGTGATTATGGTTGTGGTTGTGGTTTTGGTTGTGATTTTGGTTGTGATTGTTGTTGTGGTTGTGGTTGAGACTGTGGTTGTTGTGGTTGTGGTTGTGATTATGGTTGTGGTTGTGGTTGTGGTTGTGATTATGGTTGTGGTTGTGATTATGGTTGTGGTTGTGATTGTGGTTGTGATTGTGGTTGTGATTGTGGTTGTGGTTGTGGTTGTGGTTGTGATTATGGTTGTGGTTGTGGTTGTGATTATGGTTGTGGTTGTGGTTGTGATTATGGTTGTGGTTGTGGTTGTGGTTGTGATTATGGTTGTGGTTGTGATTGTGGTTGTGGTTGTGGTTGTGATTGTGGTTGTGATTGTGGTTTTGGTTGTGATTGTGGTTCTGATTATGGTTGTGGTTGTGGTTGTGATTATGGTTGTGTTTGTGGTTGTGATTATGGTTGTGGTTGTGGTGGTGGTTGTGATTATGGTTGTGGTTGTGGTTGTGGTTGTGGTTTTGGTTGTGATTGTGGTTGTGGTTGTGATTATGGTTGTGGTTGTGATTGTGATTGTGGTTGTGGTTGTTGTTGTGATTGTGGTTGTGATTGTGGTTGTGGTTGTGATTGTGGTTGTGATTATGGTTTTGGTTGTGGTTGTGATTATGGTTGTGTTTGTGGTTGTGATTATGGTTGTGGTTGTGGTTGTGGTTGTGGTTGTGGTTGTGATTATGGTTGTGGTTGTGATTATGGTTGTGGTTGTGATTGTGGTTGTGATTGTGGTTGTGATTGTGGTTGTGGTTGTGGTTGTGGTTGTGGTTGTGATTATGGTTGTGGTTGTGGTTGTGATTATGGTTGTGGTTGTGGTTGTGATTATGTTTGGTTGTGGTTGTGGTTGTGGTTGTGATTATGGTTGTGGTTGTGATTGTGGTTGTGGTTGTGGTTGTGATTGTGGTTGTGATTGTGGTTGTGGTTGTGATTGTGGTTCTGATTATGGTTGTGGTTGTGGTTGTGATTATGGTTGTGTTTGTGGTTGTGATTATGGTTGTGGTTGTGGTGGTGGTTGTGATTATGGTTGTGGTTGTGGTTGTGGTTGTGGTTTTGGTTGTGATTGTGGTTGTGGTTGTGATTATGGTTGTGGTTGTGATTGTGATTGTGGTTGTGGTTGTTGTTGTGATTGTGGTTGTGATTGTGGTTGTGGTTGTGATTGTGGTTGTGATTATGGTTTTGGTTGTGGTTGTGATTATGGTTGTGTTTGTGGTTGTGATTATGGTTGTGGTTGTGGTTGTGGTTGTGGTTGTAATTGTGGTTGTGGTTGTGGTTGTGGTTGTGGTTCTGGTTGTGGTTCTGGTTGTGGATGTGATTGTGGTTCTGATTATGGTTGTGGTTGTGGTTGTGATTGTGCTTCTGGTTGTTGTGGTTTTGATTGTGGTTGTGATTGTGGTTCTGGTTGTAATTGTGGTTGTGGTTGTGGTTCTGATTGTGGTTCTGGTTGTGGTTGTAATTGTGGTTGTGGTTCTGGTTGTGGTTGTGGTTGTGGTTTTAATTGTGGTTGTGATTGTGGTTCTGGTTGTAATTGTGACTGTGGTTGTGGTTCTGGTTGTGGTTGTGATTGTGGTTCTGATTGTGGTTCTGGTTGTGGTTGTGGTTGTGATTGTGGTTGTGGTTGTGATTGTGGTTGTGGTTCTGGTTGTGATTGTGATTGTGGTTGTGATTGTGATTGTGGTTGTGGTTTTGGTTGTGGTTTTGGTTGTGATTGTGATTGTGGTTGTGGTTGTGCTTGTGGTTGTGGTTGTGGTTGTGGTTGTGGTTTTGGTTGTGATTGTGATTGTGATTGTGGTTGTGGTTGTGCTTCAGGTGGAGGAGAGAGCTGCTGAGCTGTCCTTCCCTCTGTCCGTGGTGGAGTTCCTACAAGGACACATTGGGATTCCGCACGGAGGCTTCCCCGAGCCATTCAGGACTAAGGTAACACACACACTCACAAAGGGGGAGATGTACACACGTCACCGTTATCACAGTATCACCGTTATTACAGTATCACCATTATTACAGTATCACCATTATTACAGTACCACCGTTATTACAGTACCACCGTTATTACAGTATCACCGTTATTACAGTAGCACCGTTATTACAGTATCACTGTTATTACAGTAGCACCGTTATTACAGTAGAAACATTATTACAGTATCACCATTATTACAGTAGCACCGTTATTACATTACCACTGTTATTACAGTATCACCGTTATTACAGTAGAACCCTTATTACAGTATCACCATTATTACAGTATCACCGTTATTACAGTAGCACCGTTATTACAGTATCACAGTTATTACAGTAGAACCGTTATTACAGTAGCACTGTTATTACAGTAGAACCGTTATTACAGTAGCACCATTATTACAGTAGAACCGGTATTACAGTAGAACCGTTATTACAGTAGCACCATTATTACAGTAGAACCGTTATTACAATAGCACCGTTATTACAGTAGAACCGTTATTACAGTAGAACCATTATTACAGTAGCACCGTTATTACAGTAGAACCGTTATTACAGTAGCACCATTATTACAGTAGAACCGTTATTACAGTAGCACCGTTATTACAGTTGCACCATTATTACAGTAGAACCGTTATTACAGTAGAACCATTATTACAGTAGCACCGTTATTACAGTAGAACCGTTATTACAGTAGCACCGTTATTACAGTAGCACCGTTATTACAATAGCACCGTTATTACAGTAGAACCGTTATTACAGTAGCACCGTTATTACAGTAGAACCGTTATTACAGTAGCACCGTTATTACAGTAGAACCGTTATTACAGTAGCACCCTTATTACAGTAGCACTGTTATTACAGTAGAACCGTTATTACAGTACCACCATTATTACAGTAGCACTGTTATTACAGTAGAACCGTTATTACAGTAGCACCCTTATTACAGTATCTTTCCACTATCAGCAGAAAGAGCAGAATAAGTTCCTGGAAGATAACAACTAATACACAACACAGAGACACACACACACACACACACACACATTACACGCATACACACACACACACACATTACACGCATACACACACACACATACACATTACACACAAACACACTGCCCACTTTGGTCAGTATCTCCCCGAGAGAGAAAGGGGTAGTACGGGAGAAAGATTTGGGGAATATTGACAGTTAAAGGGACAATCTGGGATTCAAACAACAGCAAAGTGGTCACCCTTCACATATTAATATAAAAGTTATATGCACCAATCCCAGATTTCCCCTTTTAAATATGGTGCATTTCAACACCATCTACAACTCTCCCTCCATCTCTCCATCTCTCTCTCTTTTTCTCCCTCCCTCCCTCCCTCCCTCCCTCCCTCCCTCCCTCCCTCCCTCCCTCCATCCCTCCTGAGAGAAGCAGTAGCCTCCAGTCAAAGAAGAAAATATCAAACTTTGTTGTTTGTCTGCTGTGGCGTCCCCCCTCAGAGTCACACACACGCACACACACACACACACACACACACACACACACACACACACACACACACCGCACGCACACAAGCACCATGACGAGGGGGGCACACTAGGGGAACAGGAGTTGTTTGTATTGGGGCCATGAGGTACAGTGGCTTCAGAAACACATATGGCTTTTATAGCTTTATGTACTAACTACAGTACCAGTCAAAGGTTTGGACACACCTACTCATTCAAGGGTTTTTCTTTAATTTTGACTATTTTCTACATTGTAGAATAATAGTGAAGACATCAAAACTATGAAATAACACATATGGAATCACGTAGTAACCAAATAAGTGTTAAACAAATCTAAATATATTTTACATTTGAGATTCTTCAAAGTAGCCCCCCTTTGCCTTGATGACAGCTTTGCACACTCTTGGCATTCTCTCAACCAGCTTCACCTGGAATGCTTTTTCCAGCAGTCTTGAAGGAGTTCCCTCATATGCTGAGCACTTGTTGGCTGCTTTTCCTTCACTCTACGGTCCGACTCATCCCAAACCATCTCAATTTGGTTGAGGTCGGGGGATTGTGGAGGCCAGGTCATCTGATGCAGCACTCCATCACTCTCCTTCTTGGTAAAATAAACCTTACACAGCCTGGAGGTGTATTGGGTCATTGTCCTGTTGAAAAACAAATGATAGTCCCACTAAGCCCAAACCAGATGGGATGACGTTTCTCTGCAGAACGCTGTGGTAGCCATGCTGGTTAAGTGTGCCTTGAATTCTAAATCAATCACAGACAGTGTCACCAGCAAAGCACCCTCACACCATCACACCTCCTCCTCCATGCTTTACGGTGGGAATTACACATGCGGAGATCATCCGTTCACCTACTCTGTGTCTCACAAAGACACTGCGGTTGGATCCAAAAATCTTCAATTTGGACTCATCAGACCAAAGGACAGATTTCCACCGGTCTAATGTCCATTGCTCGTGTTTCTTGGCCCAAGCAAGTCTCTTCTTCTTATTGGTGTCCTTTAGTAGTGGTTTCTTTGCAGCAATTCGACCATGAAGGCCTGATTCACGCAGTCTCCTCTGAACAGTTGATGTTGAAATGTGTCTGTGACTTGAAGTCTGTGAAGTATTTATTTGGGCTGCAATCTGAGGTGCAGTTAACTCTAATGAACCTATCCTCTGCAGCAGAGATAACTCTGGGTCTTCCATTCCTGTGGCGGTCCTCATGAGAGCCAGTTTCATCATAGCGCTTGATGTTTTTTGCGACTGCACTTGAAGAAACGTTCAAAGTTCTTGAAATGTTCCATATTGACTGACATTCATGTCTTAAAGTAATGATGGACTGTCGTTTCTCTTTGCTTATTTGAGCTGTTCTTGCCATAATATGGACTTGGTCTTTTACCAAATAGGGCTATCTTCTGTATACCACCCCTACCTTGTCACAACACAACTGATTGGCTCAAACGCATTAAGAAGGAAAGAAATTCCACAAATTAACTTTTAATGCACACCTCATGAAGCTGGTTGAGAGAATGCCAAGAGTGTGCAAAGCTTTGAAGAATCTCAAATCTCAAATATATTTTTATATTTTTTGGTGATTCCATATGTGTTATTTCATAGTTTTAATGTCTTCACTACTATTCTACAATGTAAAAAAATGTAAAAATAAAGAAAAACCCTTGAAAGAGTCGGTGTGTCCAAACTGTTGACTGGTAGTGTAACTTAGAGCTTTACTGGGACTTTCTCTCACACACACACACAACACACACCACACGCACAACACACACACACAACACACACACAACACACACACACAACACACACACACAGGGCTTTTGCGGTGACCGTATTACCGCCACACATGACTCATGAGTAAGTAAAGTAAGTGAGTCATGAGTCATGAGTAAGTGACTCGCAGTAAATTTCCACATGGCCGTTGAGTCTAGGTGATCTCCTCTTGCACTCTGGTCTTCCATCAGGTCGCTAATGGCCCTGATACTCAGCGCTCTATTGTCCCCTCTAACCACTCCTCTGACATCAATGCAAATGCAATCGAGAATCAACATCAAACAATTATCAAAACAGTAACGTGCTTTTAAAACTCACCTCACTTTTGATTGATCAATCTTAAAGGAAGAAGTTCAACATCAAGTTGAAAACTGAGTGTGAAAACATGGTCGTTGTGGATGTTGCTTCAAAGCCTAACAATGAAATGGATAGGACTTTCTGAGGTGACGATTAATTCAAAACACCCCATACGCATATTAAAATATATTATGCATTAAAATAACGATTGTGCCGTTATACCATACATAGCCTAAGGCGTATTACTCATGGCAGAAAAAACATAACATCAAAACTGATTTAAGATGTCTTTGATACATCATTGGTCTGGCCTTTGAGTGTGGACTGTATTGGATGGACTGGTTATGCTACGCTCCAAAATGTCTACGCATGAGTCTGGGAGAGGAACGTATAGCCCCTAGGCGATGCTGTTGGTTCATTGATTGTGCAGGGCGGCTTACAGTGTTAATTAATAGGTTGACTCATTACCTTTTAACTACAGAATATCTCACCACCGTGCGTTTCCATCTCCTCCTCCTCTCTCTCTCCTTCGTTCCTTTCTCGGAGAGCACAGAGAGGGGCTGTCAACACTTTAATGAAATATGTTTGGTTGTGAAAACATGTTACTATTGATGTTCCCGAACAGATTTCACTTGGTTTCCCAAATGAAGCAATGGGTAGGAACAGGGTTGGCCAGCCCATGGCATACAGAGTTTGGGTGGAATATCACTATGGTGCAGCGAGAGGCTGCATGCTCCTCAAACAGAGCTGGAAGTAGACTAAAATAACCAGAGTGACCTACCAGGCAGGATGGAACAAACCAACCAGGCAGGATGGAACAAACCAACCAGGCAGGATGGAACAAACCAACCAGGCAGGATGGAACAAACCAACCAGGCAGGATGGAACAAACCAACCAGGCAGGATGGAACAAACCAACCAGGCAGGATGGAACAAACCAACCAGGCAGGACGGAACAAACCAACCAGGCAGGATGGAACAAACCAACCAGGCAGGATGGAACAAACCAACCAGGCAGGATGGAACAAACCAACCAGGCAGGATGGTACAAACCAACCAGGCAGGATGGAACAAACCAACCAGGCAGGACGGAACAAACCAACCAGGCAGGATGGAACAAACCAACCAGGCAGGATGGTACAAACCAACCAGGCAGGATGGATGGAAAAAAACAACCAGGCAGGATGGAACAAACCAACCAGGCAGGATGGAACAAACCAACCAGGCAGGACGGAACAAACCAACCAGGCAGGATGGAACAAATCAACCAGGCAGGATGGTACAAACCAACCAGGTAGGATGGAACAAATCAACAAGGCAGGATGGAACAAACCAACCAACCAGGCAGGATGGAACAAACCAACCAACCAGGCAGGATGGAACAAACCAACCAGGCAGGATGGAACAAACCAACCAGGCAGGATGGAACAAACCAACCAACCAGGCAGGATGGAACAAACCAACCAGGCAGGATGGAACAAACCAACCAGGCAGGATGGAACAAACCAACCAGGCAGGATGGAACAAACCAACCAGGCAGGATGGAACAAACCAACCAGGCAGGATGGAACAAACCAACCAGGCAGGATGGTACAAACCAACCAACCAGGCAGGGTGGAACAACGCAACCAGGCAGGATGGATGGAAAAAACCAACCAGGCAGGATGGAACAAACCAACCAGGCAGGATGGAACAAACCAACCAGGCAGGATGGATGGAACAAACCAACCAGGGAGGATGGAACAAACCAACCAGGCAGGATGGATGGAACAAACCAACCAGGGAGGATGGAACAAACCAACCAGGCAGGATGGAACAAACCAACCATGCAGGATGGTACAAACCAACCAGGCAGGATGGTACAAACCAACCAGGCAGGATGGAACAAACCAACCAGGCAGGATGGAACAAACCAACCATGCAGGATGGTACAAACCAACCAGGCAGGATGGAACAAACCAACCAGGCAGGATGGAACAAACCAACCAGGCAGGATGGAACAAACCATCCAGGCAGGATGGAACAAACCAACCAGGCAGGATGGTACAAACCAACCAGGCAGGATGGAACAAACCAACCAGGCAGGATGGTACAAACCAACCAGGCAGGATGGAACAAACCAACCAGGCAGGATGGTACAAACCAACCAGGCAGGATGGAACAAACCAACCAGGCAGGATGGATGGAAAAAACCAACCAGGCAGGATGGAACAAACCAACCAGGCAGGATGGAACAAACCAACCAGGCAGGATGGATGGAACAAACCAACCAGGGAGGATGGAACAAACCAACCAGGCAGGATAGATGGAACAAACCAACCAGGGAGGATGGAACAAACCAACCAGGCAGGATGGAACAAACCAACCAGACAGGATGGAACAAACCAACCAGGCAGGATGGATGGAAAAAAAACAACCAGGCAGGATGGAACAAACCAACCAGGCAGGATGGATGGAACAAACCAACCAGGCAGGATGGAACAAACCAACCAGGCAGGATGGATGGAAAAAACCAACCAGGCAGGATGGAACAAACCAACCAGGCAGGATGGATGGAACAAACCAACCAGGCAGGATGGATGGAACAAACCAACCAGGCAGGATGGATGGAACAAACCAACCAGGCAGGATGGATGGAACAAACCAACCAGGGAGGATGGAACAAACCAACCAGGCAGGATGGAACAAACCAACCAGGCAGGATGGAACAAACCAACCAGACAGGATGGAAAAAACCAACCAGGCAGGCTGGAACAAACCAACCAGGCAGGATGGAACAAACAAACCAGGCAGGATGGAACAAACCAACCAGGCAGGATGGAACAAACCAACCAGGCAGGCTGGAAAAAAACCAACCGGCGGGAAAGTGGCCTCCATTCACTATTCGACTGCATACGGATGATATGTCTTTTTCCTATTGCCCCTGTTCCTGCCCATTTGATAATGGGCCATTCTAAATCGAAACTCATTTTACATATTAGTAAAGACAAGATTAAATTGAGAATAGTCTGATGGGTGAAACTATGATCACGTGATGAGAGAACAGCGTGTGCAGCCTGAGGCGAGGAACAGAGGAAGCTTTTTTAGCGACTTTCTCAAATCATCAATAGCCAATAGTCGCATCATGCAGCCCAGATATCATCATGCAGCCCAGATATCATCATGCAGCCCAGATATCATCATGCAGCCCAGAAATCATCATGCAGCCCAGATATCATCATGCAGCCCAGATATCATCATGCAGCCCAGATATCATCATGCAGCCCAGATATCATCATGCAGCCCAGATATCATCATGCAGCCCAGATATCATCATGCAGCCCAGATATCATCATGCAGCCCAGATATCATCATGCAGCCCAGATATCATCATGCAGCCCAGATATCATCATGCAGCCCAGATGTGTTTTGATTTCTAAGACATTCTAAGGTTTGTATCATTCACAAATAAAGTTGACAAATAACTCTAAATCTAGCGTATGGGACCTGTTTCAAGTGATCACTTTTACGCTCAACATAGCTACTTAATAAGCGAACTGGGAAAAATATCCTTTCTATTTTATTCAGCGAAGTTCAATTAAATTATTCTTACTGTAAAATCATACAGTGCATTCGAAAAGTGTTCAGACCCCTTGACTTTTTCCACATTTTGTTACGTTACAGCCTTATTCTAAAATATATATTATTTTTTTTACATCAATCTACACACAATACCCCATAATGACAAAGTGAAAACAGGTTTTTATAAATATTTACCAAATTTATTTTTAAATAAAAAAGAGAAATACCTTATTTAAATACGTATCAAAAATCAAAATGTTAGCTATTAAAATCAGATCCAACAATAATATCAAGGGGCTAGAGATCCAGGGCTTAAAAACAAAGGTGTCATTGATGATTCATGTTTTCTTTTAAATCCACAATTTGGATCCCTCCACAGCCTCATAGAGGATCTAGATACATTTTCTAACGTCTCTGGATTACAACCAAATGATGATAAGTGTACTATATTACGTATTGGATAAAAAAAAAATACAACTTTTACATTACTGTGTAGTTTACCAATAAAATGGTCTGACGGTGATGTGGACATACTCGGTATTCATATCCGAAATAAAGAAATTATCTCACCACAATACATTTTAATAGAAAGTTAGCAAAAATAGATAAGATCTTGCTACCATGGAAAGGAAAATACCTGTCTATTTGTGGAAAAATCACCCTGATTAAGTCTTTAGTATTATCCCAGTTTACCTATTCGCTTATGGCCTTGCCAACACCTAGCGACCTGTAATTGTATAATGAATATGAATTCAGAGGGCAGAAATTATTAAATGCTAAAGCATTAGACCTCTCACTAAAGGCTTTAGTCATGCAAAAGTTGTACTTAAATCCGAACTGGTTCTCTAGCAAATTAGTAAGATTGTCTCACCCCATGTTCAAGAATGGCCTTTTTCCCTTTATTTAGATTACAACCTCTCACTTTCGGTTATTTTAAAAATCAATGAATCTCCAAAATATCACTATTTTTAAAACAAGCCCTAGAAAGTTGGTTGCAATTTCAATTTATACAGTCCAGACCAACTAATTACAGCACTACTGCAAAATACCAGTTTAATTTAGGACCACAAAATTGACAGCTGTGCCATACAGATTGCAAAATAGTTGGTAAAAGATTTTCGATGTACCGATTCCATGGCACATGGTTCGTGAACTGATACACAAAACGACGCCAGATCCAAAAACGTAAGAGTTTTTCAATTTAAATTATTATACAAAATTCTTGTAACCAATATAATGTTATATATTTCGGGGGATACAGCCATCCCAGCTCTGCAGAATTTGCTGCGAAGAGACAGAATCAATAGATCATTTGTTTTGGTACTGTCCATATGTAGCTTGTTTTTGGTCGCAGGTTCAGGAATAGCAGAAGAATTGCAACATTTACCCGGAGCTAACCCTGCAGATAGCACTGCTGGGCAGTCAATCAATCAGCAATATAATAACACTCTTAGCTAAAATGTTTATCTTTAATTTACAATCTTTGGAAACTATGAGAATAGATAGCTTCAGAGCTTTTGTGAAACAGAACAGTTGAAAAATATATGGCAAATAGAAATCAATACTGGATGGTCTTCAGAGAAATATGGGAGGAGTTGAGGGTAGCTGAAGGATGGGCCTAAAAACAAACAAAAGATAACTATTGTAAAATATAATGTGTTCTTAAAATGTATATAGTATGTATAAGCTGGAAGTAGAAGCCAAAGTGTTGTTGTCCATTAGTTTACTCCAATTAGGGGAGGGGTTGTAGGGTTAGGGGAAAATAATAAAGGAAAATATATATACAAAAATATATATATATACAATACCAGTCAAAAGTTTGGAAACACCTACTCATTCAAGGGTTTTTCTTTATTTGTACTATTTTCTACATTGTAGAATAATAGTGAACACATCAAAACTATGAAATAATACATATGGAATCATGTAGTTATACCTTAGCCAAATACATTTAAACTCAGTTTTTCACAATTCCTGACATTTAATCCTAGTAAAAATTCCCTGATTTAGGTCAGTTAGGATCACCACTTTATTTTAAGAATGTGAAATGTCAGAATAATAGTAGAAAGAATGATTTATTTCAGCTTTTATTTATTTTATCACATTCCCAGTGGGTCAGAAGTTTACATACACTCAATTAGTATTTGGTAGCATTGCCTTTAAATTGTTTAACTTGGATCAAACGTTTTGGGTAGCCTTCCACAAGCTTCCCACAATAAGTTGGGTTAATTTTGGCCCATTCCTCCTGACAGAGCTGGTGTAACTGAGTCAGGTTTGTAGGCCTCCTTGCTCGCACATGCTTTTTCAGTTCTGCCCACACATTTTCTATAGGATTGAGGTCAGGGCTTTGTGATGGCCACTCCAATACCTTGACTTTGTTGTCCTTAAGCCATTTTGGCACAACTTTTTTTGGAAATATGCTTGGGGTCATTGTCCATTTGGAAAACCCATTTGCGACCAAGCTTTAACTTCCTGACTAATGTCTTGAAATGTTGCTTCAATATATCGACATCATTTTCCTTCCTCATGATGCCATCTATTTTGTGAAGTGCACCAGTCCTTCCTGCAGAAAAGCACCCCCACAGCATGATGCTGCCACCCCCGTGCTTCATGGTTGGGATGGTGTTCATCGGGTTTCAAGCGACCCCCTTTTTCCTCCAAACATAACGATGGTCATTATGGGCAAACAGTTCTATTTTTGTTTCATCAGACCAGAGGACATTTCTCCAAAAAGTACGATCTTTGTCCCCATATGCAGTTGCAAACCGTAGTCTGGCTTTTTAATGGCGGTTTTGGAGCAGTGGCTTCTTCCTTGCTGAGCGGCCTTTCAGGTTATGTCGATATAGGACTCGTTTTACTGTGGATATAGATACTTTTGTACCTGTTTCCTCCAGCATCTTCACAAGGTCTGTTGCTGTTCTTTTGGAATTGATTTGCACTTTTCGCACCAAAGTACGTTCATCTCTAGGAGACAGAACGCGTCTCCTTCCTGAGCGGTATGACGGCTGCATGGTCCCATGGTGTTTATACTTGCGTACTATTGTTTGTACAGATGAACTTGGTACCTTCAGGCATTTGGAAAATGCTCCAAGGATGAACCAGACTTGTGGAGGTCTACAATTTCTTTTCTGAGGTCTTGGCTAATTTCTTTTTATTTTCCCATGATTTCAAGCAAAGAGGCACTGAGTTTGAAGGTAGGCCTTGAAATACATCCACAGGTACACCTCCAATTGACTCAAATGATGTCAATTAGCCTATCAGAAGCTTCTAAAGCCATGACATCATTTTCTGGAATTTTCCAAGCTGTTTAAAGGCACAGTCAACTTAGTGTATGTAAACTTCTGACCCACTGGAATTGTGATGCAGTGAATTACAAGTGAAATCATCTGTCTGTAAACAATTGTTGGAAAAATTACTTGTGTCATGCACCAAGTAGATGTCCTAACCGACTTGCCAAAACTATAGTTTGTTAACAAGAAATGTGTGGAGTGGTTGAAAAATGAGTTTTAATGACTCCAACCTAAGTGTATGTAAACTTCCGACTTCAACTGTATCATTAATTTAAAAATCCAAATATGGATTGTACTAATCCCAGATTGCCCCTTTATCATCAAAGCAAACTGTTCCCATCAATAATACTGTCACACACACACACACACACACACACACACACACACACACACACACACACACACACACACACACACACACACACACACACACACACACACACACACACACACACACACACACACACACACACACACCTCCCAGTGAGGGACAGTCAGTGAAGCCTGAGTGAGTATCCCCGCTACGCTACTATTAGCATATTTTATGTGCGATTTCAAACACATTTGCTTAACTCTTCTGGCTAATTGCCTGGCATACTAATTTCCTAGAACAAATTAAAGAAAGCGTACAGTATTATGTACAGCCATGATTGATCCATCCGGTTTCAAAAAAACGAATAAAGCATCACGGCACAACGCCTCTCCCCACACACACACACACACACACACACAGCACGCACGCACGCACGCACACACACACACACACACACACATTGTTATTCTTTAGTTGTATTGTTTGAGGAAAACTAGCTGTCGGCTAATGGGGATCCTAATACAAAATCATATCTTCTTTCTTTCTCTCTCTCTCTCTCTCTCTCTCTCTCTCTCTCTCTCTCTCTCTCTCTCTCTCTCTCTCTCTCTCTCTCTCCCTCTCTCTCTGTCTGTCTCTCTCTCTGTGTCTCTCTCTCTGTGTCTCTCTCTCTGTGTCTCTCTCTCTTTGTCTCTCTCTCTTTGTCTCTCTTTCTCTGTCTCTCTCTCTCTGTCTCTCTCTCTCTCTCTCTCTCTCTCTCTCTCTCTCTCTCTCTCTCTCTCTCTCTCTCTCTCTCTCTCTCTCTCTCTCTCTCTATCTCTCTTTTAGAGAGCCCACCAGAAGTAAATGTCAATGCCAATTCTCCTGTTACTGTGACACACAAACACACTGTTATTGTGACACACTGGCTTTGGTTAGAAGCACTCTCCTCGAGGGACACCTTTTCATATGACCCCTAGTTGACTCCCTTTACTGTGTGTGTGTGTGCATGTGCATGTGTTCGTGTGTGAGCAAGAGAGAGAGAGAGAGAGAGAACCTGTAATTTGCCTGTATGAAAACTATAAAGGAGTGTGTGTGTGTGCGTGACACGTATTGAATTAGCCAATTATCAACGAGGGTGGTCATGTATTGGCCAATCATCACAGGGGAACTGCAGAGGTTCTTAGAACACTTGAGTGGAACTTTGGGAACACAGATGCCACAATAGAATGTTCCTTTTCCTATTTTACACACCACATTTTTTAGGGCCTACTGTCAGTCAATTACCGTTGGCACAGCAACCATGGCCAATTTATAATACTTCTTCTTTGTTGCAGAGATGAAAACACACCACCAAGAAAAAGAGACATAATATCCTAGAGACTGTAGAGCAGCAGATTGAGAAGATGAGAAGGAGTCTATAAAGGAGGGAAATGAACATTCTATTCTGGCAATGTAAAATGACCAATATGAAGTCTTTACGATGCTGTCCCCCCCACCTCCCATCGCAGGTTCTAAAATCCCTTCCCCGTATCGAGGGACGTCCCGGCGCCACCCTTCCCCCCCTGGACTTCGATGCCCTGGAGGCGGGGCTGCGTTCGTCGCACGGTGATGACATCACAGCGGAGGATGTGATGTCAGCGGCCATGTATCCCAAGGTATTTTATATTTTCTAACAAACACACATACACACAAACTGTTGATTTGTTGAATGAGGTACGGATGCTAGTGTGAGAATAGATCTTCATGTTATCCTGTGTCTTTCTCTCTCTCTCTCTCTCTGTCCTTCTCTCTCTTCTTTCTCTCTGTCCTCTGCCTTCTCTCTCTCTCTCTCTCTCTCTCTCTCTCTCTCTCTCTCTCTCTCTCTCTGTTCTTCTCTCTCTCTCTCGCTCTCTCTCTCTCTGTTCTTCTCTCTCTCTCTCTCTCTGTTCTTCTCTCTCTCTCTCTCTCTCTCTCTCTCTCTCTCTCTCTCTCTCTCTCTCTCTCTCTCTCTCTCTCTCTCTCTCTCTCTCTCTCCTCTCTCTCCTCTCTCTCTCTCTCCCCTCAGGTGTTCCAGGAGTACAAGGAGTTCACAGGGAGCTTCGGTCCCGTCGACTGCCTCAGCACACGACTTTTCTTGGACGGGCCCAAGATAGCAGAGGAGTTTCAGGTTGGTGGTAATATCTTGTATCTAATATCTTTGGTACATTACTCTTTTTAAGCATCTTTGGTACATTACTCTTTTTCAGCATCTTTGGCTGAGGAGTTTGAGGTGTATTGTAGTGTATAATAACATGTAATAATAATAATAATAATAATAATAATAATTCAAATCCTGAGAGTCCCAGGAAATACCACAAAAATCAGAAGTGGCCATTTAAAGTGTTTCATTAAAACCAAGATATGGTCACTATGCAAGGGGTTCTCCCCAATTAAGAGGGGCGCTGAGCCACCTTGTCGTCTTGGTTACACCACTATGTAAAGATTTCAGAGCAAATTAACCTGATAATTAGTGAGTAACTATCTGAAATCGCCATTGTTGTGAATTGTGAAACACGCTGTTCATAAATTCTGAGCGTTATCATGTTCCTCAATTAATTCAGCGCATTTCAGCAGTAGGCTGTCTCAACACAGAACGTGTTCAGGAGACACAGAGAGCACCGGGAATAGACTATAGCCTCTTTGTGTAACAGCAGTCAAACAAAAGTCAAAATGACCAAAGTTGCTAAACTTGATATATTACATCCTTCAACAAATTACAGGATATCTCCTATATTTTTTGCAACATCGAGTTGATGGTTATACAGATAGCAGATCAGATCATGAACAACAGGGAGATGAAGAGTGGAAATGGCTTAGATATCAAGGTATCTTAACCGGGGGGAACCAACTCTCGTTGAAAAAAATATCCGTATCTACTCTCATACATTCTCTACCGAAGCTCTCAAACGGGCAGCAATACGAGACGGCGCAGAGAAGCCAGGGAAATGTCATAGCTGTATTTTGACAAGCATAGGCGAGAGAAACGTGTTTTGATAACGCAACTTTTATGGAATACAGAATAAAGTTAGGAACGTTCATGCGAGACAGGAGTCAGGATTTTGGGGGGTTCAGTGGGATTGGGATTGGACAGGATAATAGCCTAGGCTCTAGGCTCAGGACAAATCATTTTCCCTCATGCCTCTGAATTGTTAACCGACTTCATGTCTGTGACGGAGAATGTAGTGAATTGTGTGCACGGGCCTATCACATTGGTAACAATCGAAAGAGTCACACGTTATTTTCTAGGCTATAATGTAGGGGTTTCCTGTAGGGTTTATTAACTGCATTCGGGTCGCTTGTGCAGTCCCGGCGGTGTCAATTATTCGTGCGCTTTGGAATTTAATTTGCGACTTTGTGTGAAGCAAATACGGTAGACAAACAGCTTCAACAACCTGCTTGGAGAATGTGCTATTGCATGTTTTGCTAATCTGATGCTGTGCGTGTTGTGTATTTTGTGGAATTGCATTAGTGTCACATTGGGGAAAATGTTGTAATTTCCTGGGTCTTGTCATTTAAATTTTTTTTTTGGGGGGGTGTGAAGAGTGTTCCCGGGATCCCGGTTACCCATGTTACCCATTTTATTCAATTTTCAGACTGAACAACAAATTAACTGTGCTTTTTCTTGGTGAGCCCACTTGGTTTTTCGGACGTATTCTAATCTCTTTAACCTTTATTGAACAAACTTTATCGACAACCTAACCTTGTCCATTGTATTTGTTACTAGGAAACCAAGTTCCCTGGAAATTTTAAATAATTTTCTACATGAACATAAAATAACTCATTTTGAGAGTGAATCTCCATGAACAAAATATCTCCTTTTGCGAGTGGATCTCCATGAACAGAAAATATCTCCTTTTGCGAGTGGATCTCCATGAACAGAACATAACTCCTTTTGAGAGTGGATCTCCATGAACAGAACATAACTCCTTTTGCGAGTGGATCTCCATGAACAGAACATAACTCCTTTTGAGAGTGGATCTCCATGAACAGAAAATATCTCCTTTTAATAGTGAATCTTTGGAGTCGTTAATCATCTTTCTCAACACCACAGGGACATTTTTCCGAAACGCTAGGCTGACCTGCAGCAGGCGTGCTGTATATTCATCTTGACGATCAAAATAGTGACGATCGAAGTCATGACAATCATGATAATCATTTTAATCTCACCGGAATCAACTCATACTAGCAACACGTGTCAGAGCCCAGAATATGACATCAGAGACACAGACAGAAATATAAACACTTGAAATAGACAAATAGACACACAAAGAGAAGAAAATATATACTAGAATAGACAATGAATCCCAAGAATAGTGAATAAGAGGTACTGAAGATTAACAGTATGGCAGCCTTGTTGCCTATAGCAACATACATCTAGATATAGAGGAGATAGATTAACAGTATGACAGCCATGTTGCTTATAGCAACATACATCTAGATATAGAGGAGATATATGAACAGTATGGCAGCCATGTTGCCTATAGCAACATACATCTAGATATAGAGGAGATATATGAACAGTATGGCAGCCATGTTGCCTATAGCAACATACATCTAGATATAGAGGAGATATATTAACAGTATGGCAGCCTTGTTGCCTATAGCAACATACATCTAGATATAGAGGAGATAGATGAACAGTATGACAGCCATGTTGCTTATAGCAACATACATCTAGATATAGAGCAGATAGATGAACAGTATAATATAATAATAATATGCCATTTAGCAGACGCTTTTATCCAAAGCGACTTACAGTCATGCGTGCATACATATTTTTTTGTGTATGGGTGGTCCCGGGGATCGAACCCACTACCTTGGCGTTACAAGCGCCGTGCTCAACCAGCTGAGCTACAGAGGACCAGCTGAGCTACAGTGGTCACAGTATGGCAGCCATGTTGCCTATAGCAACATACATCTAGATATAGAGGAGATAGATGAACAGTATGACAGCCATGTTGCCTATAGCAACATAATATAAACTGATATAGAAACAGTCACTGAAATAGCAACATAATGTAGACTGATAAAGAAACAGTCACTGAAATAGCAACACTGAGGCACAGAGAGAGTATAGCAACTATGGTTGTAATATTCCCCAAATTCTCAGGTTTTCCCAAAATTCCGATTGGAATATTCCCGGAATCAGAAGGGAAAAAGGAGGAAATCTGGAATCCCATAATAATCCGGAATCCCATGCTTTTAAAACAGCGGTTCTGTTCAGGAACAGTGTAGGTCACTTTCGTTCCCGGTTTTGTTTCTGTTCCTCGAAAAAATTATATTTTCCGCTTTTCTGTTCTATCCCCTGAACCAGTTCAAACCCCTGACTAAAATAGACTGAAATAGTCACTGAAATCATGCATGCCTGCACAGAGGACAGAGTGCTACTGAAGACCGTAAAGATGTATTAACAGTATGACATATAGAGGACTGAAATAGCAGCTCTCTCTCTCTCTCTCTCTCTCTCTCTCTCTCTCTCTCTCTCTCTCTCTCATCTCTCTCTTTCTCTCTCCATCTCTCTCTCCATCTCTCCCTCTCTCTCTCTCCTCTCTCTCTTTCTCTCTCTCTCTCTCTCTCTCTCTCTCTCTCTCTCTCTCTCTCTCTCTCTCTCTCTCTCTCTCTGTCTCTCTCTCTCTCTCTCTCTCCCCCATCTCTCCATCTCTCCCCCTCTCCTCTTTCTCTCCCTCCCAGGTGGAGATAGAGAGAGGGAAGATTTTACACATCAAGGCCCTGGCGGTGGGAGACCTGAATAAGACCGGTCAGAGAGGAGTGTTCTTTGAGCTCAACGGTCAACTGCGGTCAGTCCTGGTCAAAGATAATGTGGCCTCGAAGGTAAGTCTGATTTATTGGTTGATTTATGAATGTATTAATTGATGGATTGAAGGTAAGACTGGACTGTGATGATCTCGAGGGGAAGGGAGCACTGCTGATACCTTGGGTCTTACTGTTTCAGTTGAAGACCAAAGACAACAATCAATCAATCAATCAATCAAATGTATTTATAAAGCCCTTTTTTTTACATCAGCAGATGTCACAAAGTGCTATACAAAAAAAAACTCCTAAAACCAAACCAAACAGCAAGCAATGCAGGATCCAACGATGATCCTTGATTGATTGATGATTGATTGATTTTTTCTCCCACCTGCCCCCTCTACAGGAGATGAAGTTCCATCCTAAGGCTCTGAAGTCCGTCCGGGGTCATGTGGGGGCACCCATGCCTGGAAAGGTCATCGAGGTCAAAGTTGAGCCTGGTCAGAAGGTGGAGAAGGGTCAGCCACTTTGTGTTGTGTCAGCTATGAAGATGGAGACTGTGGTCAACTCTCCACTGACTGGGGTTGTCGCATTGATTCATGTGAACACTGATACTTGTTTGGAAGGAGATGATTTGATATTGGAGATCACTGCAGAAGAGTAGAGAGAGAGAGAGAGAGAGAGAGAGAGAGAGAGAGAGCGAGAGAGAGAGAGAGAGAGAGAGAGAGAGAGAGAGAGAGAGAGAGAGAGAGAGAGAGAGAGAGAGAGAGAGAGAGAATTTATTTTAGCAGAGTAATTATTCGTTGGTGAATTAATTATCTTTACTAATGATGTTTAAATTAGCAGCACTAACGTGGTGACTCTGGGGACTAGCGTGTACTTAGCTGTTGACATTCTCCTGTGTGTGTGTTTGTCACCGGCTGCAAGCTTGTTTTAATGTTTTAATGTTGACTCTAGTGGAGCAGAAAACCTATTCTAGAGGCTTTGAAATATTAATGGTAACATTTTGTTAGCCGCTGCCTGACGCTATGCACACACACACTCGCAAAGCATCGTGGGACAGTTGTCATGGCACAGTTGTCATGGCAATGTCACCGTCGTCATCTCACACATTCTAGAATAGAATGAAGCTATCAAGTCAGGTTGTTATGATCATTTTACATTTATGTTCTGTTTATGTAAATTAGATGATTAGATTTCTAATTTAGTTTTTGACTGTTTTGATCGTTTTCCATTGTGGCTTAGTAAGGTAGTCTGTATCTACTGTAGAAGTTGAATATTGCTTTAATTTAAAATGTTTAACATGTTTTTCAAGCAACAACTAAATGTTTTATTTCAATGAGATGACTTTGAAAATGAAAATGTCTGAATTATATGAGTACTACTTTACAATCAAGCCAAACCCAACACAGATTCCCTCCCTCTACCTTTCCACCCCATGCCTCCCTCCCTCCCTCCCTCCCTCCCTCCCTCCCTCCCTCCCTCCCTCCCTCCCTCCCTCCCTCCCTCCCTGCCTACCTACCTGCCTGCCTGCCTGCCTGCCTCCCTCCCTCCCTCCCTCCCTCCCTCCCTCCCTCCCTGCCTACCTGCCTGCCTGCCTGCCTGCCTCCCTCCCTCCCTCCCTGCCTCCCGTGGTCCTCTGTAGCTCAGCTGGTAGAGCACGGCGCTTGTAACGCCAAGGTAGTGGGTTCGATCCCCGGGACCACCCATACACAAAAATGTATGCACGCATGACTGTAAGTCGCTTTGGATAAAAGCGTCTGCTAAATGGCATATTATTATTATTATATTATATTATTATTATTATTATTATATTATTACCTGCCTGCCTCCCTCCCTCCCTCCCTGCCTGCCTCCCTCCCTGCCTCCCTCCCTCTCTCTTTCCTTGGTAAATGTGCACATGATTATGGATGTAATATCCATGCATCAATATAATGAATAAATTATATCTATCTTACTTTAATGTTATCTCTATTATATATATTATATTGTAAACAGCAGACAAACTGCCTTATAGTGACCCGATAGCACAACTGAATAAAATAAATAAGAAATAAATATATGAGATGTAAATGACGATGATTATCTTAGATGATGTTGATCTTTGATTTGTTTTTAGTTTCAACAGTGTTAACGACTAATGATTGGTGTTTTTTTATCCTGTACTTTAATTTAAATAGAGTTAATCCAAATGTACTTTAAATAAAGTTAATCCAAATGTAATGTGTTCTCATTGAGTGAGGATGAGTTTGGGATTGTAATGGAGTTGTGATTAGAACTGGGTAGGATCTTTGGCTGCTCTTATAGCATACGTTTGGTGAAGTGTTGAGGAGTGTGTGTGTGCGTGTGTGTCGTGTGTGTCGTGTGTGCGTTGGAGCGCTCACGTTGAATCTTTTCAGGGTTCTGGGTTTCAATTTGACTCCTCCAGCTGAGCGAGAAGACACTGTGAATCAGGCCTAAAGTGTGTATGTGTGTGTGTGTGTGTGAATGTGTGTGAGAGACTTGGCTCTCTCATTAAACCACAAAGCTGTTCCACAGAAGGAGCTTAGTGCTGGGAGAGAGAACCAGTGCCATCACACACACATCTCCTCTCCTGACAGGCTAACTTTCAGAATGTCCTGTTCCTTCCTATGGGTACACTGGTGGGGGGGAGAGGGGGGGGGAGAGAGAGAGAGAGAGAGAGAGAGAGAGAGAGAGAGAGAGAGAGAGAGAGATGGGGACCAGAGAGAGAGATGAGAGATGGGGACCAGAGCGAGAGATGGGGACCAAACAGAGAGAGAGAGAGAGATGGACCAGACAGAGAGAGAGGGACCAGACAGAGAGAGAGGGACCAGACAGAGAGAGAGAGATGGACCAGACAGAGAGAGATGGACCAGACAGAGAGAGAGATGAACCAGACAGAGAGAGATGGACCAGACAGAGAGAGATGGACCAGACAGAGAGAGAGGGACCAGACAGAGAGAGAGGGACCAGACAGAGAGAGAGAGTGGGACCAGACAGAGAGAGATGGACCAGACAGAGAGAGAGGGACCAGACAGAGAGAGAGAGGGACCAGACAGAGAGAGAGAGTGGGACCAGACAGAGAGAGAGAGTGGGACCAGACAGAGAGAGAGGGACCAGACAGAGAGAGACACATTGCACATTGTCACAACACTGTATATATACATAATATGACATTTGAAATGTCTTCATTCTTTTGGAACTTCTGAGTGTAATGTTGACTGTTAATATTTATTGTTTATTTCACTTTTGTTTACTATATACTTCACTTGCTTTGGCAATGTTAACACACGTTTCCCATGCCAATAAAGCCCTTAAATTGAATTGAAATTGAATTGAGAGAGAGAGGGAGAGAGATGGACCAAACAGAGAGAAAGGGGCCAGACAGAGAGAGAGAGGGACCAGACAGAGAGAGAAAGAGAGGGACCATACAGAGAGAGAGAGGGACCATACAGAGAGAGAGGGACCAGACAGAAAGAGAGAGACCAGACAGAGAGAGAGGGACCAGACAGAGAGAGAGGGACCATACAGAGAGAGAGGGACCAGACAGAGAGAGAGGGACCAGACAGAGAGAGTGGGGGACTAGACAGAGAGAGAGAGGGACCAGACAGAGAGAGAGAGGGACCAGACAGAGAGAGGGGGGGACCAGACAGAAAGAGAGAGGGGGACCAGACAGAAAGAGAGAGGGACCAGATACAGAGAGAGAGGGACCAGATACAGAGAGAGAGGGACCAGATACAGAGAGAGAGGGACCAGACAGAGAGAGAGGGGGACCAGATACAGAGAGAGAGGGACCAGACAGAAAGAGAGAGGGACCAGATACAGAGAGAGAGGGACCAGACAGAGAGAGAGAGAGGGACCAGATACAGAGAGAGGGGGACTAGACAGAGAGAGAGAGAGGGACCAGATACAGAGAGAGAGGGACCAGACAGAGAGAGAGAGAGGGACCAGATACAGAGAGGGGGAGGACTAAACAGAGAGAGGGGGGGACCAAACAGAAAGAGAGAAAGGGACCAGACAGAGAGAGAGAGAGGGACCAGATACAGAGAGGGGGAGGACTAAACAGAGAGAGAGGGATGAGAGAGAGAGGTATGAAAGGAAGATAATGTATTTTTAGTCACGTGCCTCAGAGAGCCATTGGTCCTTGTCTTGTACACACAGACAGCATGTGTCTGTGGTATCTATGGTAACCAACACTGTAAAACATCGTGAAGCACCAAAAGTTAAAACTGTTAGTCTTTGAAGTAAAGCCAGAAGAAAGAAGGGTAGGATATGATAGAGGAGAGAGACAGAACGAGAGGGAACGAAGTGCTGAGCCCTCTTAGAAGTGCTGCCCTTAAGAGAGATGAAGGAAGGGAAAGTAAGAGGGTAAGGAAGTGAGAAGGAAAGTGGGTAGAGAGAGGAGAGACAGGGGAGGGATGGAAGGAGAAAGGGAGGGGAGGGTGTGTTTTGATGTTTTGAAGTAAATGAGCTCACGGTATGACACACACACACACACACACACACACTATGTTAACAACAAACAGGACGGCTAGCTTTGTTGTCTTAAAACTGCTATGTACGCTGAAGTCAGTGCTACATTTCTTCTAGAATTTGTGTTATGAAAGCGTCTGAGTTGTTCAAATGGCTGTTTATGTTTCCTTATCTAGAGAGTAGTGGACCAGAACAGACTTATCTAGAGAGTAATGGACCAGAACAGACTTATCTAGAGAGTAGTGGACCAGAACAGACTTATCTAGAGAGTCGTATATATAGACCAGAACAGACTTATCTAGAGAGTATTGGACCAGAACAGACTTATCTAGAGTGTAGTGGACCGGAACTGAGTTATCTAGAGAGTAGTGTATATAGACCAGAACAGAGTTATCTAGAGAGTAGTGGACCAGAACAGATCTATCTAGAGAGTAGTTGACCAAAACAGAGTAAATTAGAGAGTAGTGGACCAGAACATACTTATCTAGAGAGTAGTGGACCAGAAGATACTTATCTAGAGAATAGTGGACCATAACAGACTTATCTGGAGAGTAGTGGACCTGAACAGACATATCTAGAGAATAGTGGACCAGAACATACTTATCTAGAGAGTAGTGGACCAGAACAGACTTATCTAGAGAGTAGTGTATATAGACCAGAACAGACTTATCTAGAGAGTAGTGGACCAGAACAAGGTTATCTAGAGAGTAGTGGACAGGAACAGACTTATCTAAAGAATAGTGTATATAGACCAGAACAGACTTATCTCGAGAGTAGTGGACCGGAACAGACTTATCTAGAGAACAGTGGACCAGAACATACTTATCTAGAGAGTAGTGGACCAGAACAGACTTATCTAGAGAATAGTGTATATAGACCAGAACATACTTATCTCAAGAGTAGTGGACCGGAACAGACTTATCTAGAGAATAGTGGACCAGAACATACTTATCTAGAGAGTAGTGGACCAGAACAGAGTAATCTAGAGAGTAGTTTAACAGAACAGACTTATCTAGAGAGTAGTTGACCTGAACAGACTTATCTAGAGAGTAGTGGACCAGAACAGAGTAATCTAGAGAGTAGTTTAACAGAACAGACTTATCTAGAGAGTAGTTGACCTGAACAGACTTATCTAGAGAGTATTGGACCAGAACAGACTCACACAAAAAAAAAAAAAAAAAAAAAAAAGATTTGTAAAGTGGTTATCCCACTGGCTATAAGGTGAATGCACCTATTTGTAAGTCGATCTGGATAAGAGCGTCTGCTAAATGACGTAAATGTAAATGTAAATCTAGAGAGTAGTTGACCTGAACAGACTTATCTAGAGAGTAGTTGACCAGAACAGACTTATCTAGAGAGTAGTTGACCAGAACAGACTTATCTAGAGAGTAGTGGACCAGAACAGACTTATCTAGAGAGTAGTTGACCAGAACAGACTTATCTAGAGAGTAGTGGACCAGAACAGACTTATCTAGAGAGTAGTGTATATGGACCAGAACAGACTTATCTCGAGAGTAGTGGACCAGAACCGAGTAATCTAGAGAGTAGTTGAACAGAAAAAAACTTATCTAGGGAGTAGTTTATATGGACCAGAACAGACGTATCTAGAGAGTAGTTTACCAGAACAGACTTATCTAGAGAGTAGTGGACAAGATCAGACTTAGCTAGAGAGTAGTGTACATTGCCTAGAACAGACTGACCTAGAGAGTAGTGGACAAGATCAGACTTAGCTAGAGAGTAGCGGAACAGAACATACTTATTTATATAGTAGTGTATGTGGACCAGAACAGACTTATCTAGAGAGGAGTGGACCAGAACAGACTCAACAGAGAGTAGTGGACCAGAACAGATTTATCTAGAGAGTGGTGGACCAGAAGAGACTTATCTAGAGAATAGTGGACCATAACAGACTTATCTGGAGAGTAGTGGACCAGAACAGACTTATCTAGAGAATAGTGGACCAGAACAGACTTATCTAGAGAGTAGTGGACCAGAACAGACTTATCTAGAGAGTAGTGTATATAGACCAGAACAGACTTATCTAGAGAATAGTGGACCAGAACAAGGTTATCTAGAGAGTAGTGGACCGGAACTGAGTTATCTAGAGAGTAGTGTATATAGACCAGAACAGACTTATCTAGAGAGTAGTGGACCAGAACAGACTTATCTAGAGAATAGTGGACCAGAACAGCCTTATCTAGAGAGTAGTGGACCAGAACAGACTTATCTAGAGAGTAGTATATATAGACCAGAACAGACTTATCTAGAGAGTATTGGACCAGAACAGACTTATCTAGAGTGTAGTGGACCGGAACTGAGTTATCTAGAGAATAGTGTATATAGACCTGAACAGACTTATCTAGAGAGTAGTGGACAAGAACAGATTTATCTAGAGAGTATTGGACCAGAACAGACTTATCTAGAGAATACTGGACCAGAACAGACTTATCTAGAGAGTAGTGGACCAGAACAGACTTATCTAGAGAGTAGTATATATAGACCAGAACAGACTTATCTAGAGAGTATTGGACCAGAACAGACTTATATAGAGAGTAGTGGACCAGAACAGACTTATCTAGAGAATACTGGACCAGAACAGAGTTATCTAGAGAGTAATGGACCGGAACAGACTTATCTAGAGAGTAGTGGACCAGAACAGAGTTATCTAGAGAGAAGTGGACCAGAACAGAGTAATCTAGAGAGTAGTTTAACATAACAGACTTATCTAGAGAGTAGTTGACCTGAACAGACTTATCTAGAGAGTAGTGGACCAGAACAGACTTATCTAGAGAGTATTGGACCAGAACAGACTTATCCAGAGGGTAGTGGACAAGAACAGACTTATCTAGAGAGTAGTGAAAATGGACCGGAACAGACTTATCTAGATAGTAGTGGACCAGAACAGATTATCTAGAGAATAGTGGACCAGAACAGACTTATCTAGAGAGTAGTGGACCAGAACAGACTTATCTAGAGAGTAGTGTATATAGACCAGAACAGACTTATCTAGAGAATAGTGGACCAGAACAAGGTTATCTAGAGAGTAGTGGACCGGAACTGAGTTATCTAGAGAGTAGTGTATATAGACCAGAACAGACTTATCTGGAGAGTAGTGGACCAGAACAGACTTATCTAGAGAATAGTGGACCAGAACAGACTTATCTAGAGAGTAGTGGACCAGAACAGACTTATCTAGAGAGTAGTGTATATAGACCAGAACAGACTTATCTAGAGAGTAGTGGACCAGAACAGACTTATCTAGAGAATAGTGGACCAGAACAGACTTATCTAGAGAGTAGTGGACCAGAACAGACTTATCTAGAGAGTAGTATATATAGACCAGAACAGACTTATCTAGAGAGTATTGGACCAGAACAGACTTATCTAGAGTGTAGTGGACCGGAACTGAGTTATCTAGAGAGTAGTGTATATTGACCAGAACAGACTTATCTAGAGAGTAGTGGACAAGAACAGATTTATCTAGAGAGTAGTGGACCAGAACAGACTTATCTAGAGAATACTGGACCAGAACAGACTTATCTAGAGAGTAGTGGACCAGAACAGACTTATCTATAGAGTAGTATATATAGACCAGAACAGACTTATCTAGAGAGTATTGGACCAGAACAGACTTATCTAGAGAGTAGTGGACCAGAACTGACTTGTCTACAGAATACTGGTCCAGAACAGAGTTATCTAGAGAGTAATGGACCGGAACAGACTTATCTAGAGAGTAGTGGACCAGAACATAGTTATCTAGAGAGTAGTGGACCAGAACAGAGTAATCTAGAGAGTAGTTTAACAGAACAGACTTATCTAGAGAGTAGTTGACCTGAACAGACTTATCTAGAGAGTATTTGACCAGAACAGATTCACACACAAAAAATAAAAATAAATAAAAAGATTTGTAAAGTGGTTATCCCACTGGCTATAAGGTGAATGCACCTATTTGTAAGTCGCTCTGGATAAGAGCGTCTGCTAAATGACGTAAATGTAAATGTAAATCTAGAGAGTAGTTGACCTGAACAGACTTATCTAGAGAGTAGTTGACCAGAACAGACTTATCTAGAGAGTAGTTGACCAGAACAGACTTATCTAGAGAGTAGTGGACCAGAACAGACTTATCTAGAGAGTAGTTGACCAGAACAGACTTATCTAGAGAGTAGTGGACCAGAACAGACTTATCTAGAGAGTAGTGTATATGGACCAGAACAGACTTATCTCGAGAGTAGTGGACCAGAACCGAGTAATCTAGAGAGTAGTTGAACAGAAAAAAACTTATCTAGGGAGTAGTTTATATGGACCAGAACAGACGTATCTAGAGAGTAGTTTACCAGAACAGACTTATCTAGAGAGTAGTGTACATTGCCTAGAACAGACTGACCTAGAGAGTAGTGGACAAGATCAGACTTAGCTAGAGAGTAGCGGAACAGAACAGACTTATTTATATAGTAGTGTATGTGGACCAGAACAGACTTATCTAGAGAGGAGTGGACCAGAACAGACTCAACAGAGAGTAGTGGACCAGAACAGATTTATCTAGAGAGTGGTGGACCAGAAGAGACTTATCTAGAGAATAGTGGACCATAACAGACTTATCTGGAGAGTAGTGGACCAGAACAGACTTATCTAGAGAATAGTGGACCAGAACAGACTTATCTAGAGAGTAGTGGACCAGAACAGACTTATCTAGAGAGTAGTGTATATAGACCAGAACAGACTTATCTAGAGAATAGTGGACCAGAACAAGGTTATCTAGAGAGTAGTGGACTGGAACTGAGTTATCTAGAGAGTAGTGTATATAGACCAGAACAGACTTATCTAGAGAGTAGTGGACCAGAACAGACTTATCTAGAGAATAGTGGACCAGAACAGACTTATCTAGAGAATAGTGGACCAGAACAGACTTATCTAGAGAGTAGTATATATAGACCAGAACAGACTTATCTAGAGAGTATTGGACCAGAACAGACTTATCTAGAGTGTAGTGGACCGGAACTGAGTTATCTAGAGAGTAGTGTATATAGACCAGAACAGACTTATCTAGAGAGTAGTGGACAAGAACAGATTTATCTAGAGAGTAGTGGACCAGAACAGACTTATCTAGAGAATACTGGACCAGAACAGACTTATCTAGAGAGTAGTGGACCAGAACAGACTTATCTAGAGAGTAGTATATATAGACCAGAACAGACTTATCTAGAGAGTATTGGACCAGAACAGACTTATCTAGAGAGTAGTGGACCAGAACAGACTTATCTAGAGAATACTGGACCAGAACAGAGTTATCTAGAGAGTAATGGACCGGAACAGACTTATCTAGAGAGTATTGGACCAGAACAGACTTATCCAGAGGGTAGTGGACAAGAACAGACTTATCTAGAGAGTAGTGAAAATGGACCGGAACAGACTTATCTAGATAGTAGTGGACCAGAACTGACTTATCTAGAGAGTAGTGGACCAGATCATACTTATCTAGAGAGTAGTGTATGTGGACCAGAACAGGCTCGTGGTTTGTGTTTTGGAGAATTTCTATTCATTCCATGATTTAGCTATATAAAGTTAGATTTTAAACTTGTTTAGTTTCAGTTCAGCTCGGGTCATTAACTCGTCCCTAATATAGCAGATATATCTAGCTAATAGCTAATATAATATATAATGCTAATAATAATAATATAATGTTAATATAGCAGACTGTCTGTTATGAGTTTTAAAGTAATAAAAAATGTCCTTAAAATATATCTTTTTTAATTTCACCCCAAAAAACCTCTGATACAAATTATAAACCTGTCATTTTTCCATGGTAATTTTCATACATAATTTAAAAAATATAGTTTTAATGTTAATATTTCCAATACAGTGTTTCTATTCAATTAAATTAATTTAATTTAATTTATTAATATTTATGATTGTGCTGATGAAAGTATTTAATTCATAAATAAGCATGTGGTTTTATTTCTTTTTTGGAGAGTGGGTGTGTTTTACTGTGTGTGGGATTCTGTTTTAGTTTTCTGTTATTTTTTTTTTTTGGGGGGGGCACTCACATTTACACACACACACACACACACACACACACACACACACACACACACACACACACACACACACACACACACACACACACACACACACACACCTTGCCCTAGGCAAGCATGTGAGGTCAGTAAAGGTTTGTTCCCACAAGGTCGTTAGATGATTCCACTGATCGATACACACACCTCCCTGACCATGTGTGTGTGTGTGTGTGTGTGCATGTGCGTGTGTGTGTGCGTGTTTGTGTGTATGGGTGTGAGTGTGTGTGTGTATGTGTGTGTGTGTGTGTGTGTGCATGTGCGTGTGTGTGTGCGTGTTTGTGTGTATGGGTGTGAGTGTGTGTGTGTATGTGTGTGTGTGTGTGTGTGTGTGCATGTGCGTGTGTGCGTGTTTGTGTGTATGTGTGTGTGTGTGTGAGTGTGTGTGACATAATCAACTGTACTGGAGAAGGGCACCTCTACACACATGAGGCTTGTGTGTGTGTGTGTGTGTGTGTGTGTGTGTGTGTGTGTGTGTGTGTGTGTGTGTGTGTGTGTGTGTGTGTGTGTGTGTGTGTGTGTGTGTAGTTGACACTTTGCTTCCTCCACTCTCAGAGAAATACTATTCTGGAAAATGACTCAGACACACAAACAAACAACGTATCAGTTTTTCACAAATGTGTCAGAACATTTTGTCCTATTTCATATTTCATGATTATTATTTCATAGTGAATCACTTGCTCATTGTTTCAATACTAGGAAAAGTGTGACTTACGCATTTCTTAGCTTGTGTTGAGTTATCTTTCAATGCCAACTGTATTTTGGCCAAGACATTTTATTTTGTGTCCCAAAAGGCCCCCTATTCCTAACATAGTGTAGCCCTACAGGAAATAGAATGCCACTTCCTTTTGACCAGAGCCCTACAGGAAATAGGATGCAACTTCCTTTGACCAGAGCCCTACAGGAAATAGGATGCCACTTCCTTTGACCAGAGCCCTACAGGAAATAGGATGCCACTTCCTTTGACCAGAGTCCTACAGGAAATAGGATGCCATTTCGGAAGTACCTTTCATTCTGTTATATTCAGGAGCACACTGTGCAAAAACTGGTTGAATCAATGTTGGTTCCACGCCATTTCAACCGAAAAATTGAATGTGATGACGTTGAATCAATGTGGGGAACAAATGTCACAGAACTTTTAACCTAAATTCTATTTTTTTGGTTGCTTTCATGTTGAATTCACTTTTGTTGACCAAAATAAAATCTAAACTAGACATTTAACTGATGTCTGTGCCCAGTGGGAGGGTTCCACCTAAACGAGACGTTGAACTGGCGTCTACTGCCCCCTCTCTCTCTCTCTCTCTCTCTCTCTCTCTCTCTCTCTCTCTCTCTCTCTCTCTCTCTCTCTCTCTCTCTCTCTCTCTCTCTCTCTCTCTCTCTCTCTCTCTCTCTCTCTCTCTCTCTCTCTCTCTCTCTCTCTCTCTCTCTCTCTCTCTCTCTCTCTCTCTCTCTCTCTCTCTCAATTTCAATTCAATTCAATTTAAGAGCTTTATTGGCATGGGAAACGTGTGTTAACATTGCCAAAGCAAGTGAAGTAGATAGTAAACAAAAGTGAAATAAACAATAAATATTAACAGTAAACATTACACTCAGAAGTTTCAAAAGAATAAAGACATTTCAAATGTCATATTATGTATATATACAGTCTCTCTCTCTCTCTCTCTCTCTCTCTCTCTCTCTCTCTCTCTCTCTCAATTCAATTTAAATTTAAATTTAAAATTAAGGGCTTTATTGGCATGGGAAACGTATGTTAACATTGCCAAAGCAAGTGAAGTAGATAGTAAACAAAAGTGAAATAAACAATAAATATTAACAGTAAACATTACACTCAGAAGTTCCACAAGAATAAAGACATTTCAAATGTCATATTATGTATATATACAGTGTTGTAACAATGTGCAAATAGTTAAAGTACAAATGGGAAAATAAATAAACATAAATATGGGTTGTATTTACAATGGTGTTTGATCTTCACTGGTTACCCTTTTCTTGTGGCAACAGGTCACAAATAATGCTGCTGTGATTGCACACTGTGGTATTTCACCTATTAGATATGGGACTTTATTAAAATTGGGTTTGTTTTCGAATTCTTTGTGGGTCTGTGTAATCTGAGGGAAATATGTGTCTCTAATATGGTCATACATTTGGCAGGAGATTAGGAAGTGCAGCTCAGTTTCCACCTCATTTTGTGGGCAGTGTGCACATAGCCTGTCTTCTCTTGAGAGCCAGGTCTGCCTACGGTGGTCTTTCTCAATAGCAAGGCTATGCTCACTGAGTCTGTACATAGTCAAACTTTCCTTTAGTTTGGGTCAGTCACAGTGGTCAGGTATTCTGCCTCTTTGTACTCTCTTTTTAGAGCCAAATAGCATTCTAGTTTGCTCAGTTTTTTTGTTAAATCTTTCCAATGTGTCAAGTAATTATCTTTTTGTTTTCTCATGATTTGGTTGGGTCTAATTCTGTTGTTGTTGTTGTTGTTGTTGTTGTCCTGGGGCTCTGTGGGTTCTGTTTGTGTTTGTGAACAGAGCCCCAGGACCAGCTTACTTAGGGGACTCTTCTCAAATGTTAATCTCTCTGTAGGTGATGGCTTTGTTATGGAAGGTTTGGGAATCGCTTCATTTTAGGTGGTTGTAGAATTTAACGTCTCTTTTCCGGATTTTGATAATTAGCGGGTGTCGGCCTAATTCTGCTCTGCATGCATTATTTTGTGTTTTATGTTGTACATGGAGGATATTTTTGCAGAATTCAGCATGCAGAGTCTTAATTTGGTGTTTGTCCATTTTGTGAATTATTGGTTGGTGAGCGGACCCCAGACATCACAACCATAAAGGGCAATGGGTTCTATAACTGATTCAAGTATTTTTAGCCAGATCCTAATTGTTATGTCGAATTTTATGATCCTTTTGATGGTGTAGAAGGCCCTTCTTGCCTTGTCTCTCAGATCGTTCACTGCTTTGTGGAAGTTACCTGTGGCGCTGATGTTTAGGCCGAGGTATGTATAGTTTTTTGTGTGCTCTAGGGCAACGGTGTCTAGATGGAATTTGTATTTGTGGTCCTGGCAGCTGGACCTTTTTTGGAACACCATTATTTTTGTCTTACTGAGATTTACTGTCAGGGCACAGGTCTGACAGAATCTGTTCAGAAGATCTAGGTGCTGCTGTAGGCCCTCCTTGGTGGTGACAGAAGCACCAGATCATCAACAAACAGTAGACATTTTAACTTCAGATTCTAGTAGTGTGAGGCTGGGTGCTGCAGACTGTTCTAGTGCCCTCGCCAATTCATTGATATATATATGTTGAAGAGGGTGGGGCTTAAGGTGAATCCCTGTCTCACCCCACGGCCCTGTGGAAAGAAATGTGTGTTTTCTGCCAATTTTTACTGCACACTTGTTGTTTGTGTATATGGATTTTATAATATCGTATGTTTTTCCCCCGACATCACTTTCCATCAATTTGTATAGCAGACCCTCATGCCAAATTGAGTCAAAAGCTTTTTTGAAACCAACAAAGCATGAGAAGACTTTGCCTTTGTTTTGATTTGTTTGTTTGTTTGTTTGTCAATTAGGGTGTGCAGGGTGAATACGTGGTCTGTCGTACGGTAATTTGGTAAAAAGCCAATTTGACATTTGCTCAGTACATTGTTTTCACTGAGGAAATGAACTAGTCTGCTGTTAATGATAATGCAGAGGATTTTCCCAAGTTTGCTGTTGACGCATATCCCACAGTAGTTATTGGTGTCAAATTTGTCTCCACCTTTGTGGATTGGGGTGATCAGTCCTTGGTTCCAAATATTGGGGAAGATGCCAGAGCTAAGGATGATGCTAAAGAGTTGAAGTATAGCCAATTGGAATTTGTGGTCTGTATATTTTATCATTTCATTTAGGATACCATCAACACCACAGGCCACCACAGGTTGGAGGGTTTGTATTTTGTCATGTAGTTCATTCAATGTAATTGGAGAATCCAGTGGGTTCTGATAGTCTTTAGTAGTTGATTCTAAGATTTGTATTTGATCATGTATATGTTCTTGCTGTTTGTTCTTTGTTATAGGTCCAAAAAGATTGGAGAAGTGGTGTACCCATACGTCTCCGTTTTGGATAGATAGCTCTTCGTGTTGTTGTTTGTTTAGTGTTTTCAAATTTTCCCAGAAGTGGTTAGAGTCTATGGATTCTGTAATTACATTGAGCCGATTTCTGACGTGCTGTTCCTGCTTTCTCTCTCTCTCTCTCTCTCTCTCTCTCTCTCTCTCTCTCTCTCTCTCTCTCTCTCTCTCTCTCTCTCTCTCTCAATTTCAATTTCAATTTCAATTTAAGGGCTTTATTGGCATGGGAAACGTGTGTTAACATTGCCAAAGCAAGTGAAGTAGATAGTAAACAAAAGTGAAATAAACAATAAATATTAACAGTAAACATTACACTCAGAAGTTTCAAAAGAATAAAGACATTTCAAATGTCATATTATGTATATTTACAGTGTTGTAACAATGTGCAAATAGTTAAAGTACAAATGGGAAAATAAATAAACATAAATATGGGTTGTATTTACAATGGTGTTTGTTCTTCACTGGTTGCCCTTTTCTTGTGGCAACAGGTCACAAATCCTGCAGCTGTGATGGCACACTGTGGTTTTTCACCCAGTAGATAAGGGAGTTTATCAAAATTGGGTTTGTTTTCGAATTCTTTGTGGATCGCTGTAATCTGAGGGAAATATGTGTCTCTAATATGGTCATACATTTGGCAGGAGGTTAGGAAGTGCAGCTCAGTTTCCACCTCATTTTGTGGGCAGTGTGCACATAGCCTGTCTTCTCTTGAGAGCCAGGTCTGCCTACGGCGGCCTTTCTCAATAGCAAGGCTATGCTCACTGAGTCTGTACATAGTCAAAGCTTTCCTTAAGTTTGGGTCAGTCACAGTGGTCAGGTATTCTGCCACTGTGTACTCTCTGTTTAGGGCCAAATAGCATTCTAGTTTGCTCTGTTTATTTGTTTGTTCTTTCCAATGTGTCAAGTAATTCTCTTTTTGTTTTCTCATGATTTGGTTGGGTCTAATTGTGTTGTTGTTGTCGTTGTTGTCCTGGGGCTGTGTGGGGTCTGTTTGTGTTTGTGAACAGAGCCCCAGGACAAGCTTACTTAGGGACTCTTCTCCAAGTTCATCTCTCTGTAGGTGATGGCTTTGTTATGGAAGGTTTGGGAATCGCTTCCTTTTAAGTGGTTATAGAATTTAACGGCTCTTTTCTGGATTTTGATAATTAGCGGGTATTGGCCTAATTCTGCTCTGCATGCATTATTTGGTGTTTACGTTGTACACGGAGGATGTTTTTGCAGAATTCTGCATGCAGAGTCTCAATTTGGTGTTTGTCCCATTTTGTGAATTCTTGGTTGGTGAGCGGACCCCAGACCTCAGAACCATAAAGGGCAATGGGTTCTATAACTGATTCAAGTATTTTTAGCCAGATCCTAATTGGTATGTCAAATTTTATGTTCCTTTTGATGGCATAGAAGGCCCTTCTTGCCTTGCCTCAAGCTTGCCTTGCCTCAAGCTTTCTCTCTCTCTCTCTTCTCCCCTTTCTCTCTCTCTCTCTCTCTCTGTCCCCATATGGACTGTCTCTGTCTCTTTCACTCATATCTCTCTCTCTCTCTCTGTCCCCATATGCCTTGTCTCTGTCTCTTTCACTCATATCTCTCTCTCTCTCTCTCTCTCTCTCTCTCTCTCTCTCTCTCTCTCTCTCTCTCTCTCTCTCTCTCTCTCTCTCTCTCTCTCTGTAACAGGGAGACACCCCCTCACATTATGGAAGAGATAAGTAAAAAAATATATATACATTCAAAATGGATTAAATGCATCTATTTTCTCACCCACCAATACATAATACCCCATAATGACAAAGTTAAAACATCTGCATTTTTGGATTTTCTCCCATTCTTCCTTGAGGATTTTCTCAAACTCTGTTAAGTTAGATGGGGATTGTCGGTGAACAGCAATCTTCAAGTCTTTCCACAGATGTTCAATGGGATTCAAGTCTGGGCTTTGGCTGGGCCACTCTAGGACTTTTCACATTCTTGTTCTGAAGCCGTTCCAGCGTTGCTTTGGCTGGGGTCATTGTCCTATTGGAACGCAACTCTTTGACCCCAGTCTAAGGTCGTTTGCACTCCGAAGCAGGTTCATCATCAAGGATTCGCCTGCATTTGTCTCCATTCATTGTTCGCTCTATCCTTACCAGTCTCTCCCAGGGCTGCCGCTGAAAAGCATCCCCCATAGCATGATGCTGCCACCATCATGCTTCACGGTAGGGATGGTGTTAGACGGGTGATGAGTTGTGCCTGGTTTTCTCCAGACATAGCGCTTTGCATTTTAGGCCCTACAGTATACTATATATCATGTCCACTAAGTTATACCCTTTAGTATACTATATATCATGTCCACTAAGTTATACCCTTTAGTATACTATATATATATTCGAATACCACCGTACCTTCTCCGCTATGCAATCCGGTTTCCGAGCTGGTCACGGGTGCACTTCAGCCACGCTCAAGGTCCTAAACGATATTATAACCACGATTGATAATAGACAGTACTGTGCAGCCGTCTTCATCGACCTGGCCAAGGCTTTCGACTCTGTCAACCACCGCATTCTTATTGGCAGACTAAATAGCCTTGGTTTCTCAAATGACTGCCTCGCCTGGTTCACCAACTACTTCTCAGATAGAGTTCAGTGTGTCAAATCGGAGGGCCTGTTGTCTGGACCTATGGCAGTCTCTATGGGGGTGCCACAGGGTTCAATTCTTGGGCCGACACTTTTCTCCGTGTATATCAATGATGTCGCTCTTGCTGCTGGTGACTCTCAGATCCACCTCTACGCAGACGACACCATTTTTGTATACATCTGGCCCTTCATTGGACACTGTGTTAACAAACCTCCAAACGAGCTTCAATGCCATACAACAATCCTTCAGTAGCCTTCAACTGCTCTTAAACACTAGTAAAACTAAATGCATGCTTTTCAATCGAACGCTGCTAGCACCCGCCCACCCGACTAGAATCACCACTCTCGACGGGTCTGACCTAGAGTATGTGGACAACTACAAATATCTAGGTGTCTGGTTAGACTGTAAACTCAACTTCCAGACTCACATAAAGAATCTCCAATCCAAAGTTAAATCTAGAATCGGCTTCCTATTTCACAACAAAGCCTCCTTCACTCATGCTGCCAAACATGCCCTCGTAAAACTGACTATCCTACCGATCCTTGACTTCGGCGATGTCATTTACAAAATAGCCTCCAACACTCTACTCAGCAAATTGGATGTAGTCTATCACAGTGCCATCCGTTTTGTCTCCAAAGCCCCATACACTACCCACCACTGTGACCTGTACGCTCTTGTTGGCTGGTCCTCACTACATGTCCGTCGTCAAACCCACTGGCTCCAGGCCATCTATAAATCACTGCTAGGCAAATCCCGCCTTATCTTAGCTCATTGGTCACCATAGCAGCACCCACCCGTAGTCTGCGCTCCAGCAGGTATATCTCACTGGTCATTCCCAAAGCCATCACCTCCTTTGGCCGCCATTCCTTCCAGTTCTCTGCTGCCAATGACTGGAACAAATTGCAAAAATCTCTGAAGCTGGAGACTCTTATCTCCCTCAATAACTTTAAGCATCAGTTGTCAGAGCACCTTACCGATCACTGCACCTGTACACAGCCCATCTGAAATTAGCCCACCCAACTACCTCATCCCTATATTGTTATTTATTTTGCTCTTTTGCACCCCAGTATCTCTATTTGCACATCATCTCTTGCACATCTAGCATTCCAGTGTTAATACTATTGTAATTATTCTGCACTATAGCCTATTTATTGCCTTACCTCCATAACTTGCTACATTTGCACACACTGTATATATATTTTCTGTTGTATTTCTGACTTTGTTTTTTTTACCCCATATGTAACTCTGTGTTGTTTTTATTGCACTACTTTGCTTTATCTTGGCCAGGTCGCAGTTGTAAATGAGAACCTGTTCTCAACTGGCTTACCTGGTTAAATAAAGGTGAAATAAAAAAAATAAAAAAAATATCATGTCCACTAAGTTATACCCTGCAGTATACTATATATCATGTCCACTAAGTTATACCCTTTGGTATACTATATATCATGTCCACTAAGTTATACCCTGCAGTATACTATATATCA
>NC_059194.1:21879858-21904858 GCF_020615455.1 Coregonus clupeaformis | reverse complement strand
ACTGCCCTGGGGCATTGGGATATTTTCTTAGACCAGAGGAAAGAGTGCATCCTACTGGCCATCCAACACTACTTCCAGCAGCATCTGGTCTCCCATCGAGAGTCCGACCAAGACCAACCCTGCTTAGCTTCAGAGGCAAGCCAGCAGTGGGATGCAAGGTGGGATTGCCTCTTAGAACGTAACGTTATTATAAAAACATTTACAATCTCGCCTACCCCTAGCTTCATGTTCACATCCTGGTTCAACCCTAACTCTAGGTTCATGTCCACATCCTGGTTAAACCCTAACCCTAGCTTCATGTCTACATCCTGGTTCAACCCTACCCCTAGCTTCATGTCCACATCCTGGTTAAACCCTAACCCTAGCTTCATGTCTACATCCTGGTTCAACCCTAACCCTAGCTTCATGTCCACATCCTGGTTCATCCCTAACCCTAGCTTCATGTCCACATCCTGGTTCAACCCTAACCCTAGCTTCATGTTCACATCCTGGTTCAACCCTAACCCTAGCTTCATGTCCACATCCTGGTTAAACCCTAACCCTAGCTTCATGTCTACATCCTGGTTCAACCCTAACCCTAGCTTCATGTCCACATCCTGGTTCATCCCTAACCCTAGCTTCATGTTCACATCCTGGTTCAACCCTAACTCTAGGTTCATGTCCACATCCTGGTTCAACCCTAACTCTAGGTTCATGAAGACATAGAAGGTACAGTATGTGGGTATGTGTGGATGAATTGTGATGGAAGGTGTGGTGTGCGTTTATGTGTTTGTGTTTTGAAAAAGTGTGGCGTTAAGTGAGTGAGAAAGGAAATGCTTGCAAATCCCAGAACCAACGTGTGTCTGTGAGCAGGGGTTGTGAGAGAGAGCTTTCAATGTTGTGCAGATGAGGGATATACATATTAAAATATAGTATACATCTAATCTATTTTTTTATTGGCCTATCATGATGGAACGATCCCCAACCCTATATCCTAGACACCCACCTGAGCGACCCATACACCAAAGAGAAGTCCCCATCTGTTTTATGGACCTGCTGTGAGTTGCATATATGCAGCCTAAACAGAAAAATAAATGCGGTCAGAGACCTACTAGAGCAGCACCGCCCCCTCAAGATTCTGAGCCTGCCTGGCAGGGTTGGTCCTACAAAGCCAGACCCCCTGATGGGAGAGCATAATATACAAGGAAATTCTCAAAGCTGCTAATGAGAACCTTGACGACATTGTAACTAGCCGGTGGGGATTCCGGTGGGGTACCCCCACCCAGGTAGTGGCGGCGCTGGCAACACTGGCTGCAGTAACCCATGGGGAGGGGGTCACACTCGGACAATCAGAGAGGGGGCATATTATTGTGGCCCTGGTGGCACAAAATAATCAAAGGTCTGACTGCACGGAGATGCTTGGGGAAAAATGGTTACAACGGGGGACCAGAGTGTTTGTGTCTCAGGTGAAGAGGGGTGGATCTGATCTCCATCACCTAGGACTTGACATAGATTAAATAGATTAATCAAATCTCACATTGTTGTCAATTTTTGCTCAATCTTGCATGTTTTCTCAAACAGCTGTAACTGTATATGCATTGGTAAATCAGGTCCTTTCTTGAGTTGGGCTCTGGGATGTAACAACCGTTGAGCATCTGATCTTATGGTTGATTGTAAAGGAAAGGGGTTGAGTGTGTTAGACTATGTGCGTGTGTGTTTATCCCACATCTGTTGCAAGGGGGTAAGGATGTTAGGGAGAATATAGGATGAACCACAATAATTGTTTGCTAAAATAATAATTGCTTGTCAAAAATGTAATGTAATACAATGGCAATCCGGGTTATAGGTTAAAATCCTACGCATGAACTGCCAACATTATCATTATTACACATATTAATTGATAATGGAACATAAGATATTTGAATAGATATATATTGAGGTGAGAGCATTGGAAATGCTTTTGGCAGTTGACCTGCTTCTGTTTTGTGGGTGGCACTGTGTGCTGTTTTCGATGGATGGGTCCTGGCCTCTCGGGGGCCTAGGGATTCGGGGGGACGGGGGTGGTATGCCGATCACTGGGATGACGGCCCAACCTGGGATGGGGAGGGGCTTTAGCGGGGGAATTAGTGGAGAATAATTGGAGGGTTACTTAGTAGCAATGCAAATATCATGGTGCAGCTACAGTGAGGGAAAAAAGTATTTGATCCCCTGCTAATTTTGTACGTTTGCCCACTGACAAAGACATGATCAGTCTATAATTTTAATGGTAGGTTTTTTTAACAGTGAGAGACAGAATAAAAACAAAATAATCCAGAAAAACGCATGTCAAAAATGTTATAAATTGATTTGCATTTTAATTAGGGAAATAAGTATTTGACCCCCTCTGCAAAACATGACTTAGTCCTTGGTGGCAAAACCCTTGTTGGCAATCACAGAGGTCAGACGTTTCTTGTAGTTGGCCACCAGGTTTGCACACATCTCAGGAGGGATTTTGTCCCACTCCTCTTTGCAGATCTTCTCCAAGTCATTAAGGTTTCGAGCCTGACGTTTGGCAACTCAAACCTTCAGCTCCCTCCACAGATTTTCTATGGGATTATGGTCTGGAGACTGGCTAGGCAACTCCAGGACCTTAATGTGCTTCTTTTTGAGCCACTCCTTTGTTGCCTTGGCCATGTGTTTTGGGTCATTGTCATGCTGGAATACCCATCCACGACCCATTTTCAATACCCTGGCTGAGGGAAGGAGGTTCTCACCCAAGATTTGACGGTACATGGCCCCGTCCATCGTCCCTTTGATGCGGTGAAGTTGTCCTGTCCCCTTAGAAGAAAAACACCCCCAAAGCATAATGTTTCCACCTCCATGTTTGATGGTGGGGATGGTGTTCTTGTGGTCATAGGCAGCATTCCTCCTCCTCCAAACACGGCGAGTTGAGTTGAGGCCAAAGAGCTCGATTTTGGTCTCATCTGACCACAACACTTTCACCCAGTTCTCCTCTGAATCATTCAGAGGTTCATTGGCAAACTTCAGACGGCCCTGTATATGTGCTTTCTTGAGCAGGGGGACCTTGCTGGCGCTGCAGGATTTCAGTCCTTCACGGTGTAGTGTGTTACCAATTGTTTTCTTGGTGACTATGGTCACAGCTGCCTTGAGATCATTGACAAGATCCTCCCGTGTAGTTCTGGGCTGATTCCTCACCGTTCCCATGATCATTGCAACTCCACGAGGTGAGATCTTGCATGAAGCCCCAGGCCGAGGGAGATTGACAGTTATTTTGTGCACCAACTGTTGTCACCTTCTCACCAAGCTGCTTGGGGATGGTCTTGTAGCCCATTCCAGCCTTGTGTAGGTCTACAATCTTGTCCCTGACATCCTTAGAGAGCTCTTTGGTCTTGGCCATGGTGGAGAGTTTGGAATCTGATTGATTGATTGCTTCTGTGGACATGTGTCTTCTATACAGGTAACAAACTGAGATTAGGAGAACTCCCTTTAAGAGTGTGCTCCTAATCTCAGCTCGTTACCTGTATAAAAGACACCTGGGAGCCAGAAATCTTTCTGACTGAGAGGGGGTCAAATACTTATTTCCCTCATTAAAATGCAAATCAATTTATAACATCTTTGACATGCGTTTTTCTGGATTTTGTTGTTGTTATTCTGTCTCTCACTGTGCAAATAAACCTACCATAAAAATTCTAGACTGATCATTTCTTTGTCAGTGGGCAAATGTACAAAGTCAGCAGGGGATCAAATACTTTTTTCCCTCACTATATATGGACACTCAATCACTATGGTATTTTTTATTGGTAAATTTACTAAGCAAGTCAGTTAAGAACAAATTCTTATTTACAATGACGGCCTACACCGGCCAAACCCGCACGACGCTGGGCCAATTGCGCGCCACTCTATGGGACAATCACGGCCGGTTGTGATACAGCCTGGAATCGAACCAGGGTCTGTAGTGACGCCTCAAGCACTGAGATGCAGTGTCTTAGACCGCTGTACCACTCTGGAGCCTTAAGAGCATGAGGGTGATTGAGGGAAATATATAATGATAAATAGATTTGAAACTTGTATCTCATTATGGTGTATGGTGAAATAAGTATAGCCAGTTATAATTGTAATGGCTTAGCAGATAATAACAAAAGAAGAACAATATTTACATGGCTCAAAGAGAAGGAATATAATATCTATTGTTTACAGGAAACTCATTCAACAATTCTAGATGAAGTTGCGTGGAAAAGGGAATTGGGGGGGGGGGGGTATACTTCTCCCATGGGCAAAGAAACTCAAAAGAGGTGATGATATTAGTTAACTTTAATTTCGATCCGAATGTGCAAATTGTTCAAACAGATACGCAAGGTAGATGGATTATTTTAAATATGTTATTGGACCATAAACAGATATGGCTCATTAACCTTTACGGACCAAATAATGATGATCCACACTTCTTTGACAATACATATAATAAATTATCAACCCTGCAAGCAATTCAAGACTCTATTATTATGGTGGGAGATTATAATACCGTTTTAAATAGTTAAATGGACCGTAAAGGAAATCACACTACAAACAATCTCCCTCATGCTCTTAAGGAAATCGTGAATGTCATGGATACATTAGAACTAGTAGACATATGGAGGCTTAAATATCCTGATCTAGTGAGATATACATGGCGGAGACTCAATCAAGCTAGTCATCTTGACTTCTTTCTTATGTCATTCTCGTTGGTACCAAAAGTTTAAAAAGTGTTGATAGGGGACAGAATGCAGTCGGACCATCATATAATTGGCATATACATTACTCTTACTGAATTTCCACGTGGGCGAGGGTATTGGAAATTTTATCAAAGCCTGTTGGATGATAACTTGTTTTTAACTGGGACAGAGAAAGGTATAACTGATTTTTTCCGACATAACATAGGTACAGCAAATCCCCTTATTGTATGGGACACCTTTAAATGTGCCTTTAGAGGCCATGCAATTCAGTACTCTTCTCGAAAACAAAAGTAATTTAGGTCAAAAGAGTCCATACTAACAAAGGAAATAGAAGGTCTAACAGAACAAATAGATACTGTAGCAATAAAAACTGTAACATAGAGGCTCAGAATAAATTAGAGGAAAAACAAAAAGAAATGGAGAAACTTATTCAAGAAAGATCAAGTGTAATATATTATAAAAATAAAGCAAACTGGATGGAATATGGGGAAAAATGCACCAAATTCATTTTTAATCTTCAACATAGGAATGCTACCAAAAATAATTTTCTGAAACTGGTTACAAATGACGGAGTCACCCATGATTCACCAAATAATATTTTGAAGGAGGAAACAAAGTACTTTAAGCATATTTTTTCGTTTCAGTCGCCTCCATCTCTTCTAACTGAAGCTAATTGTAGAGATTTTTTTTCTATTGATAACGTAAAATTAACAGCCATACAGAAAGACTCATGTGAAGGTGAAATTACAGAGGAGGAACTTCTGGATGCAATTAAAGACTTTGAGTCCGGGAATACTCCAGGGTTGTATGGCATACCAGTCGAGGTATACCAAACCTTTTTTGATATACTCAGAGAACCGTTATTAGCATGTTTTAACCACTCCTACTTGTAAATTGTAGATTATCAGACACTCAAGAAGAAGGTCTGATTTCATTACTGAAACAGGATACAAGTGGAAAATATAAAGATCCAGTCCATTTAGAAAATTGGAGGCCCCTTACATTTCAGTGTTGTGATGCAAAAATTCTAGCAAAATGTATAGCGCATAGAATTAAAAAGGTATTGTCGGACATTATTCATTCTAATCAGACAGGTTTTTTTACATGGACGATACATTGGAGATAATATAAGGCAAGTACTGGAAACAATAAAACACTATGAAAAATCTGGGAAACCAGGCCTGCAATTCATAGCTGACTTTGAAAAGGCATTTGATAAAGTACGACTGGGGTTTATATATAAATGCCTGGAGCATTTCAATTTTGGAGAATCTCTTATAAATTGGGTTAAAATCATGCATAGTAACCCTAGGTGTAAAATAGTAAATAATGGCTATTTCTCAGAACGTTTTAAACTGTCAAGAAGAGTGAAACAAGGTTGTCCACAATCGGCATAGCTATTTATTATGGCCATTGAGATGTTAGCTATTAAAATCAGATCCAACAATAATATCAGGGGATTAGAAATCCAGGGCTTAAAAACAAAGGTGTCATTGTACGCTGATGATTCATGTTTTCTTTTAAATCCACAACTTGAATCCCTCCACAGCCTCATAGAGGATCTAGATACATTTTCTAACCTCTCTGGATTACAACCAAATTATGATAAATGTACTATATTATGTATTGGATCACAAAAAAATACAATTTTTACATTACCATGTAGTTTACCAATAACATGGTCTGATGGTGATGTGGATATACTCGGAATACATATCCCAAATGAAATAAATGATCTCACTCCAATACATTTTAATAGAAAGTTAGCAAAAATAGATAAGATCTTGCTACCATGGAAAGGTAAATACCTGTCAATTTGTGGAAAAATCACCCTGATGAACTCTTTAGTATTATCCCAGTTTACCTATTTGCTTATGGTCTTGCCTACGCCTAGCGAACAGTTTTTTAAATTATATGAGAAAAAAATATTCCATTTTATTTGGAACGGCAAGCCAGACAAAATTAAACTGACCTATTTCTATAATGAATATGAATTCGGAGGACAGAAATTATGAAATATTAAAGCATTAGACCTATCACTAAAAGCTTCAGTTATACTTAAATCCGAACTGGTTCTCTAGCAAATTAGTAAGATTGTCTCACCCAATGTTCAAGAATGGCCTTTTCCCCTTTATTCAGATTACAACCTCTCACTTTCAGGTATTTGAAAAGGAAATCATCTCCCAAATATCACTATTTCTAAAACAAGCCATAGAAAGTTGGTTGCAATTTCAATTTAATCCTCCAGAAACTACAGAACAAATAATGCAACAAATATTGTGGTTAAACTCAAATATACTAATTGATTTAAAAAAAACTTTTTCTTATGACAAAATGTTTAGAAAAGGTATAATCTTTGTAAATGATATCATCGGTAGGACTGGTGGAGTTATGTCGCACATGTAGCTAACAAAAACATATGGAAATGTCTGCTCTACCCGAAATTACAACCATATAATTGCAGCATTACCGCAAAAATGGAAGAGGAAAGTGGAAGGGGGAAAAAGTAAGGAACTTGTCTGTCGGCCTTGCATTAAAGAACATAATTGGTTAAAGAAAACTGTGATAAATAAAAAAAGTATACCAGTTTCATTGAAGGACCAAAGGATTGATAGCCGTCCCATATAGATTGCAAAATAGTTGGGAAGAGATTTTTGACGTACCGATCCCATGGCACATGGTTTATGAACTGATATGCAAAACAATTTAAATTATTATATAGAATTCTTGCTACCAATATAATGTTATTTATATGGGGGATACAATCTTCCCAGCTCTGCAGATTTTGCTGCGAAGAGACAGAATCATTCGATAATTTGATTTGGTACTGTCCATTTTGTAACATGTTTTTGGACAGAGGTCCAGGAATGGCTAAAGGATTGCAATATTTACCTAGAGCTAACCCTGCAGATAGCACTACTGGGTGATCTGAAATGTCATAGTCAATCTATCAATAATATAATAATACTTTTAGCAAAAATGTTTATTTTCAATTTACAATCTGTAGAAACAATGAGAATAGAAAGGTTCAGAACTTTTGTAGAACATCACAGTACAGTCAGTTGAAAAATATATGGCAAATAGAAATCCAATATGGATGGTGTTAAGAGATAGATGGGAGGGGTTGAATGGAGCTGAAGGATGGGACTAATAACAACTAACAACAACTAATAACAACAAGATAACTAATAATGTAAAGCATACTGTGTCCATAATACATATATAGGTTATAGGTTGAGAGCTTTTGTGAAGGAGCACAGTTAGAAAGATATGGCATATAGAAGCAAACCGGATGGACATCATGAAAATGATCGGAGAGGTTGAGAGTAGAGGAAGTTCAGGAGTAAAAACAAACAAAATATAATTATTGCAAAATTGACTGTGTCCATAAAATGTATGTAGTATGTATAAGCTGGAAGTAGAGGCCTAAGCATTGTTGTTCACTAGTTTACTCCAATTAGGGAAGGGGTGGTGGGGTTGGAAAGTAATAAAGGGAAATATATATTTAAAAGGATATGTATATGTGTGTGTATGTATATATATATATATATATATATATATATATATATATATATAGTGTATTTATGTGTATATATATATATTAGCGAGAGAAAAAAACATATGGGGGATTGGAAGTGATGCAGACAATTACATTCATGGAAGTTATAATCTATCTGCAATATTAAAGCTGATCCACCCCCTAAAAAATAAAAAATAAAATAAAAATAAAAAACCTGGCTTCATGTCCACATCCGTGTTCAACCCTAACTCCAGGTTCATGTCCACATCCCGGTTCAACCCTAACTCCAGGTTCATGTCCACATCCCGGTTCAACCCTAACTCTGGCTTCATGTCCATATCCCGGTTCAACCCTAACCCTAGCTTCAACTATAACTCTAACCCTACACACTTAGAAAAAAGTGTTCCAATAGGATTCTTCGGCTGTCCCCATAGGATAACCCTTTTTGCTTCCAGGTAAAACCCAATGTGGAAAGGGTTCTATAAAATTCCTGGTATTTTCCAATACTGAAGAATCTGAAAACCATGTAATTATTCAACCAGGTCACCCGTGATACAAGTCAGAATTTGACGTACATCCACGTCTGAGGACGGAGATGGCGAGGAAACTGGCCACTAGGGGGCAACAGTGAGCGCTGTTACCTTCAAGTAGGTTTCGGTTTTGCTAGAGCATTGTGGACGGGGGATAAGCGCCTGCCTCTGATTCCAAAGGTTGCCAGTTTGAATCCAGCGATAGAAAGTTGATTTAGAAATGTCACAAACCTTAACCCTCACCTTATCCATTCAGCGTTAATACCTAAACTTGACCTTTAACACTTAGAAATGTGACGTTTGGAAACACTCTTAATTTGACGTTTGAGAAACATGGATGAGCATCTAATTCTGACGTGAGACTGTGAGAGCTGGTTGCACACACTCACACAAGGTTGGTTGAAGGCTAGATGTTTTGTTATGCAGAGGAGATGTAGATATCGGTCTGGTGGTTTGTTATAGCTGGGCCTTGTAATATCTGGAGCCTACATGGAGCCTGGGGATCAAGTATTTGCTATGCCCAATAGCAGCTGTCTGTACTGGGCTTGGTAGCCCCGAGGATCCCCCTCTCATCGCCAACATCATGGTACCCTGAGGGTGTGTGTGTGCAAACCAATTCCTGCTATCATTGGCAGTCACGCATGCACACACAAACATGCACACACGCACGTACGCACGCACGCACACACACACACACACACACACTGTTGATGTGCTGTAATTCTTAATGTCTCCTCGCTCCACCTGTTCCCTCTCATTTTCTATCTGTCCTTTGCTGTCCCCATCCTCCCTCCCTCCTGTCCCCATCCTCCCTCCCTCCCTCCTGTCCCCATCCTCCCTCCCTCCTGTCCCCATCCTCCCTCCCTCCTGTCCCCATCCTCCCTCCCTCCCTCCCTCCCTCCCTCCTGTCCCCATCCTCCCTCCCTCCCTCCTGTCCCCATCCTCCCTCCCTCCCTCCCTCCTGTCCCCATCCTCCCTCCCTCCCTCCTGTCCCCATCCTCCCTCCCTCCCTCCCTCCTGTCCCCATCCTCCCTCCCTCCCTCCCTCCCTCTTGTCCCCATCCTTCTCCCTCCTCCTTTTTCTCTATTTCCTCCTCTTGATCTCTCTATCGTTTCTTGCTCTCCTCATCTCCTCATCTCCTCATCTCCTCTTCTCCTCGTCTCCTAATCTCCTTGTCTCCTCATCTCCTCGTCTCCTCATCTCCTCTTCTCCTCGTCTCCTCGTCTCCTAATCTCCTTGTCTCCTAGTCTCCTTGTCTCCTAATCTCCTCATCTCCTCGTCTCCTCGTCTCCTCGTCTCCTCAACACTCCCCCTATTACCTTCCTCCTATTGTTCTCTCTGTCCTTCACCAAAATGATGTATCTTCGCCCAGCTCTCCCGCTCTTTTTTCACTCTCTACTTTACTCCTTTTCTGTCTCTTCCAGGATATATCCATTTTCCCACCTCTCTCTCTCTCTCTCTCTCTCTCTCTCTCTCTCTCTCTCTCTCTCTCTCTCTCTCTCTCTCTCTCTCTCTCTCTCTCTCTCTCTCTCTCTCTCTCTCTCTCTCTCTCTCTCTCTCTCTCTCTCTCTCTCTCTCTCTCTCTCGCTGCAGAATAAATGTGTTTAGTTAATTACCGTCATTTCCGCTTCGTTAAAATGAACGCACCACTTACACATGCCTCCAAACACATACACATAAACACTTGCATGCACACACACACACATGCTTACAAACACATTCTCTCACACACACACACTAACACACACACACACACACACACACACACAGTGTATGCTTCCTCATGGTAACACAGCTTTCAAGTCACTCATAATCAACCAGTCATGTAATAGCTATAAATACTATTATGTTCCGATTGGGGATATCAGCTCAGTGAAGTGGATGACACACACACACACTCACACACGTACACACACACACACACACACACACACACTCACTCACACACGTACACACACACACACACACACACACTCACACACGTACACACACACACACTCACACACGTACACACACACACACTCACACACGTACACACACACACACACACACACACACCTCACAAAAATGTACACACAAAAACAGATTAACAGCGAGGGAGAGAAAAACAGATAAACAAAGAGAGAGAGGGAGTGAAAAACAGATGAATAGAGACTGTTAAGAGGTTAGATTCTGGAGAGGGGGTGAGAAAAGAATGAGATATATGAAGGGGGAGAGAGAGAGAGAGAGCGAGGGAGTAGAAGGAGAGAGAGAGAGAGAGAGAGAGAGAGAGAGAGAGAGAGAGAGAGACACACACACAGAGAGAGTCACAGAGAGAGACACAGAGAGACACAGAGAGAGACACAGAGAGAGACACAGAGAGTCACAGAGAGAGACACAGAGAGACACAGAGAGAGACACAGAGAGACACAGAGAGACACAGAGAGAGACACAGAGAGACACAGAGAGACACAGAGAGACACAGAGAGACACACAGAGAGACACAGAGAGACACAGAGAGACACAGAGAGAGACACAGAGAGACACAGAGAGGGACACAGAGAGAGAGGAGTAATAGTGTCTAGTCCCTACAGCTGTGGCGTCCTTTCTGTCTCTCTTCTGTCTGGATCACTAATGGTCCACACGCTTCCCACTTCAACACCTGGTGACACTGATGCAATCTCCATCTCTCTATCCATCCCTCTATCCATCCCTCTCTCCATCTCTCTATCCATCCCTCTCTCCATCCCTCTATCCATCCTTCTATCCATCCCTCTCTCCATCTCTCTATCCATCCTTCTATCCATCCCTCTATCCATCCCTCTATCCATCTCTCTATCCATCCTTCTATCCATCCCTCTCTCCATCTCTCTATCCATCCCTCTCTCCATCTCTCTATCCATCTCTCTATCCATCCCTCTCTCCATCCCTCTATCCATCCTTCTATCCATCCCTCTATCCATCTCTCTATCCATCCTTCTATCCATCCCTCTCTCCATCTCTCTATCCATCCCTCTCTCCATCTCTCTATCCATCTCTCTATCCATCCCTCTCTCCATCCTTCTATCCATCTCTCTATCCATCCCTCTCTCCATCCCTCTCTCCATCTCTCTATCCATCCTTCTATCCATCCCTCTTCTCTCTCTCTCTCTCTCTCTGTCTTCTATCTGTCGTATTATCTCTCTTTCTCTCCTGTTACAGAATATATCCCTCCCTCATCCTTCTACAATCTCTCCATCATATTGCTCTCTCTATCCCTCTATATATCTCTCTACTGCATGATCTATTTCTCTTATTATCTCTCTCTCTCTCTCTGTCTACCTCCCTGCCTTTCTCGCTATATAGTATTGACATTTAGCCCAAGCGAAAGTGATTCAGTGATTCATTGTTAATTCAATGTGTCAAAGTGGAAGCTGTCACTACTCAAATTAAATTAAATTAACAAGATATTCCTCGATTCTCACTATGAAATGTCTCATTCCCGTACAAGGATAAAGATTTGTGCAGAGCTCTGTGAAGAGAATGGTGGGGTGTGACGGAAATCTTTGGCACCAGCCTGTGTGTGTGTGTGTGTGTGTGTGTGTGTGCACGTGTGCGAGCATGTGTGTCAACACACCTGCGTGTGTGTGTGTGTGTGTCTACGTGAGAGAGAGAGGTAGAGTCTTTGGAGCAAAACTGTAAGCTGACAGAAGGGAGTTTTCCATCTAACTTCATTGTGACAACTTCTGACATGTCTATTTCTATAACACCATCTAACAGCTTTAGCTTCTGACAAGCATATTTCTATGACATCTCTAGACAGGTCTACGGAAACGTCCCAAATGGCACCTTGTTCCCTATATAGTGCACTACTTTTGAACAGAACCATAGGGAATAGGGTGCAATAAACAGGGAATACCTCCTACACTGCAACTCTGAGTGAGATCACCTCCATAAGACAGTCACTGCATAGGAACCATAAGACAGTCACTGTATAGGAACCATAAGACAGTCACTGTATAGGAACCATAAGACAGTCACTGTAAAGGAACCACAAGACAGTCACTGTATAGGAACCACAAGACAGTCACTGTATAGGAACTATAAGACAGTCACTGCATAGGAACCATAAGACAGTCACTGCATAGGAACCATAAGACAGTCACTGCATAGGAACCATAAGACAGTCACTGTATAGGAACCACAAGACAGTCACTGTATAGGAACCATAAGACAGTCACTGTATAGGAACCATAAGACAGTCACTGTATAGGAACCATAAGACAGTCACTGCATAGGAACCATAAGACAGTCACTGTATAGGAACCATAAGACAGTCACTGCATAGGAACCATAAGACAGTCACTGTAGGAACCCTCTAGAACCACAAGACAGTCACTGTATAGGAACCATAAGACAGTCACTGTATAGGAACCATAAGACAGTCACTGCATAGGAACCATAAGACAGTCACTGCATAGGAACCATAAGACAGTCACTGCATAGGAACCATAAGACAGTCACTGCATAGGAACTATGAGAAAAAAGGAAAGGAGGAAGGAAGGAACTTCACTTTTTCGCTCCACTCCCTCCATCCCTCCCCTTCACTCTCTCCCTCCATCTCTCTCTCCCTCCATCTCTCTCTCCCTCCCCTCACTCCACTCACTTCCATCCCTCCCCTTCACTCTCTCCCTCCATCTCTCTCTCCCTCCATCCCTCTCTCCCTCCCCTCACTCCACTCACTTCCATCCCTCCCCTTCACTCTCTCCCTCCATCTCTCTCTCCATCCCTCTCTCCCTCCCCTCACTCCACTCACTTCCATCCCTCCCCTTCACTCTCTCCCCTCCATCCCTCTCTCCCTCCCCCTCACTCCACTCACCTCCATCCCTCCCCTTCACTCTCCTCCATCTCTCTCTCCTCCATCTCTCTCTCCCTCCCCTCACTCCACTCACTTCCATCCCTCCCCTTCACTCTCTCCCTCCATCTCTCTCTCCCTCCATCCCTCTCTCCCTCCCCCTCACTCCACTCACTTCCATCCCTCCCCTTCACTCTCTCCCTCCATCTCTCTCTCCCGCCCTCCCTCCCCTCACTCCACTCACTTCCATCCCTCCCCTTCACTCTCTCCCTCCATCCCTCTCTCTCTCCCTCCATCCCTCCCTCTCTCCTCCATCCCTCCCTCCCTCCCTGCCTCATAATTTGCTCCAGTGCTTACTCAGCGTGTGTGTGTGAGTATCACATCAGCCTCTACAGCTTACAGGATGATTCACCAAAGGTCTCCAGACTAACCCTGTCTATCCCCTCAGAATGCTAACCCTGTCTATCCCCTCAGAATGCTAACCCTGTCTATCCCCTCAGAATGCTAACCCTGTCTATCCCCTCAGAATGCTAACCCTGTCTATCCCCTCAGAATGCTAACCCTGTCTATCCCCTCAGAATGCTAACCCTGTCTATCCCCTCAGAATGCTAACCCTGTCTATCCCCTCAGAATGCTAACCCTGTCTATCCCCTCAGAATGCTAACCCTGTCTATCCTCTCAGGATTATAAACTTAATTCTGAAAGTATTCCCAGAACTCTAGAAGCTCTAAATGTATCGTTTAGCGTTCTGCATGGCTAATAACCCCTATTAATCTACTCTCTCATGATTAGGCCCTGTAGTCTACACACACACACACACACACACACACGAAACACACACACACACACACACACACACACAGAAACACACACACGCACACACACCTATGAATTAGCCCCTCTAGTCGCAACAGCGTGTGCACACACACACTCACTAGTCTCCACAGCACAAGGCTATAAATGACTGTACAGCTTTACATAGAACTCGGGGTTTACCCGATATTAAACTCAAACACTGGAAACAAGCCTGCCTAATGGGACTTTGTTTGATTCCCATTCCAACACTTACAAATTAATATTATGAAATTCAAACTTCTCAATTTCAGTTAATCCCTCTCGAGTGTTGAATTAACAGTTTAAAAGAGGGTTGACTCCTGTGGACGAGGGTTTGGAGCCTTGTGTTGGTTTGAACGCCATCGAACTCAATTATAATACTATGTCGCCATCTAGTGGTTAATACGAGGTAGTGCGCCCTGATAATAAATGGCGTTGTGAAGGTCCCTGGTGGTGAATTCAAGGTAGTGCAGCAACACTGTAGAAATACCCATTTGGTTTTAATACATTTACATTTAAGTCATTTAGCAGACGCTCTTATCCAGAGCGACTTACAAATTGGTGCATTCAACGTAGGATAGCCAGTGGGACAAGCACATCTTGATCACAGTAAGTACACTTCTTCAAACAAGCAGCTGTGAGCAAATTCAGTGCAATCAGGGACAACTACATCTCGATCACAGTAAGTACATTTCTTTAAACAAGTCAGTGCTAGCAGGTGAAATAAGTCAGGTGTTAGTTTAGACAAAAGACCGTAGTAGTAAAGGGGGGTAGAAGGATTACTGTTATACTATTCCAGGTATTCCTTAAAGAGGTGGGGTTTCAAGTGTCTCCGGAAGGTGGTGAGTGACTCCGCTGTCCTGGCGTCGTGGGGGAGCTTGTTCCACCATTGGGGTGCCAGAGCAGCGAATAGCTTTGACTGGGCTGAGCGGGAACTGTGCTTCCGTAGAGGTAGGGGAGCTAGCAGGCCAGAGGTGGATGAACGTAGTGCCCTCGTTTGGGTGTAGGGTCTGATCAGAGCCTGAAGGTAAGAAGGTGCCGTTCCCCTCACAGCTCCGTAGGCAAGCACCATGGTTTTGTAGTAGATGCGAGCCTCAACTGGAAGCCAGTGGAGTGTGCGGAGGAGCGGGGTGACGTGAGAGAACTTGGGAAGGTTGAACACCAGACGGGCTGCAGCGTTCTGGATCAGTTGTAGGGGTTTAATGGCACATGCAGAGAGCCCAGCCAACAGCGAGTTGCAGTAATCCAGACGGGAGATGACAAGCGCTCTCTCTCTCTCTCTCTCTCTCTCTCTCTCTCTCACACACATTCATACACTCCCATATGCTCTCACTCTCGCTCACACACACACACACACACACACACACACACATATAGTGAGGGAAAAAAGTATTTGATCCCCTGCTGATTTTGTACGTTTGCCCACTGACAAAGAAATTATCAGTCTATAATTTTAATGGTAGGTTTATTTGAACAGTGAGAGACAGAATAACAACAAAAAAATCCAGAAAAACCCATGTCAAAAATGTTATAAATTGATTTGCATTTGAATGAGGGAAATAAGTATTTGACCCCTCTCAATCAGAAAGATTTCTGGCTCCCAGGTGTCTTTTATACAGGTAACTGAGCTGAGATTAGGAGCACACTCTTAAAGGGAGTGCTCCTAATCTCAGTTTGTTACCTGTATAAAAGACACCTGTCCACAGAAGCAATCAATCAATCAGATTCCAAACTCTCCACCATGGCCAAGACCAAAGAGCTCTCCAAGGATGTCAGGGACAAGATTGTAGACCTACACAAGGCTGGAATGGGCTACAAGACCATCGCCAAGCAGCTTGGTGAGAAGGTGACAATAGTTGGTGCGATTATTTGCAAATGGAAGAAACACAAAATAACTGTCAATCTCCCTCGGCCTGGGGCTCCATGCAAGATCTCACCTCGTGGAGTTGCAATGATCAGGAGAACGGTGAGGAATCAGCCCAGAACTACACGGGAGGATCTTGTCAATGATCTCAAGGCAGCTGGGACCATAGTCACCAAGAAAACAATTGGTAACACACTACGCCGTGAAGGACTGAAATCCTGCAGCGCCTGCAAGGTCCCCCTGCTCAAGAAAGCACATAACAGGCCCGTCTGAAGTTTGCCAATGAACATCTGAATGATTCAGAGGAGAACTGGGTGAAAGTGTTGTGGTCAGATGAGACCAAAATCGAGCTCTTTGGCATCAACTCAACTCGCCGTGTTTGGAGGAGGAGGAATGCTGCCTATGACCCCAAGAACACCATCCCCACTGTCAAACATGGAGGTGGAAACATTATGCTTTGGGGGTGTTTTTCTGCTAAGGGGACAGGACAACTTCACCGCATCAAAGGGACGATGGATGGGGCCATGTACCGTCAAATCTTGGGTGAGAACCTCCTTCCCTCAGCCAGGGCATTGAAAATGAGTCGAGGATGGGTATTCCAGCACGACAATGACCCAAAACACACGGCCAAGGCAACAAAGGAGTGGCTCAAGAAGAAGCACATTAAGGTCCTGGAGTGGCCTAGCCAGTCTCCAGACCTTAATCCCATAGAAAATCTGTGGAGGGAGCTGAAGGTTCGAGTTGCCAAACGTCAGGCTCGAAACCTTAATGACTTGGAGAAGATCTGCAAAGAGGAGTGGGACAAAATCCCTCCTGAGATGTGTGCAAACCTGGTGGCCAACTACAAGAAACGTCTGACCTCTGTGATTGCCAATAAGGGTTTTGCCACCAAGTACTAAGTCATGTTTTGCAGAGGGGGTCAAATACTTATTTCCCTCATTAAAATGCAAATCAATTTATAACATTTTTGACATGCGTTTTTCTGGATTTTTTTGTTGTTATTCTGTCTCTCACTGTTCAAATAAACCTACCATTAAAATTATAGACTGATCATGTCTTTGTCAGTGGGCAAACGTACAAAATCAGCAGGGGATCAAATACTTTTTTTCCCCTCACTGTACCACGCTTTCTCTCTCAGACACAAACACACACACACACATGCATGAACACACACACACACATAACACACACATACACACTAATAAAATAAAAATGAGGAATGGTTAACAGTAATGAACACCCTCATCTCATAAAAGATTGAAATTTAATCATTCATCTTACTAAATCTTTATAAATACATGGTCGTTATAGGAAAAAAAAACATCTTAAATAAAAGCCTGTGGTAGCCATAGAAACAGTATGGTTACAGTAGTAATACTGCAGGTTAAGTACAGTCGTTTTGTATTGCAGGGTTTTCCCTACCGTTGTAGCCTACAGGCGGGGCCTTTTTCTCCACATTCTTCCCGGGAAATAATCTTAAAGGGAAACAACGTAGTATTTTGTGGTTAGATGGCATTATTTCTTTCTTTTTTTTTGTAACAAAAACATCTATTTTACCAGAGAGAGAAATTTGGGGTATTTTTTTTTTTCTGGTGCAAAATTGTTAGAAAAGAAGCAGTAAAAACCAGCTGGGCCTAAAATGTTTTGGTATCCAGGCAGACATAGACCTGTCATAAGGATCTCATAAAGCTACTTAAGGTGACATATCACCATCATAAGGAAAGTTACATGATACATAACAACTCTCAATTGTGCCACTTGTTGAAATGTATTTCCAATTAAAATGTCCAAGTAGGGGCCAGAAAAGGAGAGAAAAAATGTATTTATCACAGTTGAGCCACACTGTACATTAACGCTGTTTGCTGGGTTAGTAACGCATTCAGACTCAAGGAACCAAGGAAAGATTCACCCATTAGTTGTGTTTGAAGTTGACAGGGACTGTTCCCTCTCATACATTATAGTGTGTATTGAGATCTGGGTCTGGGTAACTGGTCCATGGTGTGTATTGGGGTCTGGGTAACTGGTCCATAGTGTGTATTGGGGTCTGGGTAACTGGTCCATAGTGTGTATTGGGGTCTGGGTAACTGGTCCATAGTCTGTTAACTAGTGCTGAGCAATTAGTGCTTTTTGAGGTCGGTTCGGTTTCGGTTCGATTTTTGAAAAATAATCACGTTTTTTTTATTTCGGATTTGATTATTATATTATTTTTAAACATTAAATGCCCAATGCATTATGTGGGTTGAATGCTGTAACACAGAATAAAACTATTAATAAAAGTCCCATGATGGTAGTGACTGTCCATTACTGCTTATCACTTATTAACCATCAGTTATTCACATGACTTTACTTTAATAGAATATTCCAGTTGTTGTGTATATTACATTAGTTTTATTTGATGACTTTATTATTTCATTCCAAGTCATCATCTCATCTCTACGGAGCTGCTGCCTGACTAAATCACTATTTTAGTAGTTCTTCAAAGTAAATAAGGGTATACTTTTATGACTGCTGAATACCAACTATCAATCACTTAGATCATGTATTTTCTTTTTAGGTAGAGATATCTCGAAGCAGCTGCTCTGTATCGCTCTCTCCCTCCTCTCTCTCTCCAGACTGGACAAGTAGGTTCGCAATGGATTATGGTCATTGTAGTTAATTACCATGTAGCCTGTAAGAAACTACAACTCCGTACTACATCGCACACTTTGGGCTTGATCTGATTTATCTCTAGAGAAACTGCACATTGAGCTCACAGGGGGGGGAAAAAATGAACGAAATGGAATTCTAATAATTTAACCGACGTTGGTCGATTAGTTGTTTAGAAACCAACATTTTGGTTAATCGCTTAGCACAGAATCAGAACCTAAAGATAACTGGACCATAGTGTGATAGATGAATCAGAACCTAAAGATAACTGGACCATAGTGTGATAGATGAATCAGAACCTAGAGATAACTGGACCATAGTGTGATAGAGGAATCAGACCCTAAAGGTGATCAATCTGCTGTTTTGTATTCATAGTATGGGCTGTGTTCAGTAGGGACAAAACGGTTTGAAACAGGGAGGTACTCTCCTGAACATGTCTAATAAGAAGACAGATTTACATTTTCTGTTGCAAAATGTTTTGTTCCAGTATGCCCTACTGAACAAGACCCTACTGAAGTGCTTTGTATTAAATAGTAGTCTCAGACTGGGCTGCGCTCAAGACTGTTCTGTTGTTGTAAGTTCTCTTCTGCAGCTCAGAGACTTTGGTTCATCTAGACATCTGAGACACACTCCTCTGTTATCACCGCTCTGAGAGAGGGAGAGGGAGACAGAGAGACAGAGAGAGAGAGACAGAGAGAGAGAGAGAGAGAGAGAGAGAGAGAGAGAGAGAGAGAGAGAGAGAGAGAGAGAGAGAGAGACAGAGAGAGAGAGAGAGAGACAGAGAGAGAGAGAGAGAGACAGAGAGAGAGACAGAGAGAGAGAGAGAGAGAGAGAGAGAGACGAGAGAGACAGAGAGAGAGAGAGAGAGAGAGAGAGAGAGAGAGAGAGAGAGAGAGAGAGAGAGAGAGAGAGAGAGAGAGAGAGAGAGAGACAGAGAGAGAGACAGAGAGAGAGAGAGAGAGAGAGAGAGAGACAGAGAGAGAGAGAGACAGAGAGACAGAGAGACAGAGAGAGAGAGAGAGAGAGAGAGAGAGAGAGAGAGAGAGAGAGAGAGAGAGAGAGACAGAGAGACAGAGAGACAGAGAGAGAGAGAGAACAGAACAAAAGAGAGCACTTTAAACTTCACACTATTATCACAGATTTAGTACTTCTACAATTCAGCTTCCACTTTTCTCTTCCAATTATAATGTTATATTGAAACACACACAATAAGCAGTTATGATACTCCTATTGTACTAATGATGTTTATTATACTCCTACAGTGAGGGAAAAAAGTATTTGATCCCCTGCTGATTTTGTACATTTGCCCACTGACAAAGACATGATCAGTCTATAATTTTAATGGTAGGTTTATTTGAACAGTGAGAGACAGAATAACAACAAATAAATCCAGAAAAACGCATGTCAAAATGTATAAAATTGATTTGCATTTTAATGAGGGAAATAAGTATTTGACCCCTCTGCAAAACACGACTTAGTACTTGGTGGCAAAACCCTTGTTGGCAATCACAGAGGTCAGACGTTTCTTGGAGTTGGCCACCAGGTTTGCACACATCTCAGGAGGGATTTTGTCCCACTCCTCTTTGCAGATCTTCTCCAAGTCATTAAGGTTTCGAGCCTGACGTTTGGCAACTCGAACCTTCAGCTCCCTCCACAGATTTTCTATGGGATTAAGGTCTGGAGACTGGCTAGGCCACTCCAGGACCTTAATGTGCTTCTTCTTGAGCCACTCCTTTGTTGCCTTGGCCGTGTGTTTTGGGTCATTGTCATGCTGGAATACCCATCCACGACCCATTTTCAATGCCCTGGCTGAGGGAAGGAGGTTCTCACCCAAGATTTGCCGGTACATGGCCCCGTCCATCGTCCCTTTGATGCGGTGAAGTTGTCCTGTCCCCTTAGCAGAAAAACACCCCCAAAGCATAATGTTTCCACCTCCATGTTTGACGGTGGGGATGGTGTTCTTGGGGTCATAGGCATCATTCCTCCTCCTCCAAACACGGGGAGTTGAGTTGATGCCAAAGAGCTCGATTTTGGTCTCATCTGACCACAACACATTCACCCAGTTCTCCTCTGAATCACTCAAATGTTCATTGGCAAACTTCAGACGGGCCTGTATATGTGCTTTCTTGAGCAGGGGGACCTTGCGGGCGCTGCAGGATTTCAGTCCTTCACGGCGTAGTGTGTTACCAATTGTTTTCTTGGTGACTATGGTCCCAGCTGCCTTGAGATCATTGACAAGATCCTCCCATGTAGTTCTGGGCTGATTCCTCACCGTTTTCATGATCATTGAAACTCCACAAGGTGAGATCTTGCATGGAGCCCCAGGCCGAGGGAGATTGACAGTTCTTTTGTGTTTCTTCCATTTGCGAATAATCACACCAACTGTTGTCAACTTCTCACCAAGCTGTCCCTGACATCCTTAGAGAGCTCTTTGGTCTTGGCCATGGTGGAGAGTTTGGAATCTGATTGATTGATTGCTTCTGTGGACAGGTGTCTTTTATACAGGTAACTAGCTGAGATTAGGAGCACTCCCTTTAAGAGTGTGCTCCTAATCTCAGCTCGTTACCTGTATAAAAGACACCTGGGAGCCAGAAACTTTCTGATTGAGAGGGGGTAAAATACTTATTTCCCTCATTCAAATGCAAATCAATTTATAAAATGTTTGACATGCGTTTTTCTGGATTTTTAATTTTTTTATTCTGTCTCTCACTGTTCAAATAAACCTACCATTAAAATGATAGACTGATCATGTCTTTGTCAGTGGGCCAACGTACAAAATCAGCAGGGGATCAAATACTTTTTTCCCTCACTGTATTGTACTAATTATGTTTATTGACTGATTAATGCTGTCAATAATGTTTCTGGCAAATCCTCTGACACACAAACACACAAACACACACAAACACACAAACACACACAAACACACAAACACACACAAACACACAAACACACAAAAACACACACAAACACACAAACACACACAAACACACAAACACACACAAACACACAAACACACAAAAACACACAAACACACAAAAACACACAAACACACAAAAACACAAACACACACAAACACACAAACAAACAAACACACAAAAAAACACAAACACACACAACACACACACACACAAACACACACAAACACACAAAAACACACAAACACACAAACACACACAAACACACAACACACACAAACACACAAACAAACACACAAACACACAAACACACAAACTTACTGTCTGTTTTCTTCTTTAGCAGCGTCAGTGCTGCTTTAGCCTGAAAGACAGACAGACAGAGTTCCCTCAGTTCTGATACACACACAAACACACACACACACACACACACGCACACGCACACGCACACACAAACTGTATTGATCATTGATCATATTAATAGTGAATGTTATTGATAATTGTGTACCTTTTTTTTTATATAGCTGTCTAGAATGGACGAACACACACATCAACATAATATTCAGATATGTACCTTCTTGATAGCTGCCCAGTCTTCCAGGATATCAATGTCTCTCAACATGTAGACGATGAATGGGCCTGAGAGAGAGAGAGAGAGAGAGAGAGAGAGAGAGAGAGAGAGAGAGAGAGAGAGAGAGAGAGAGAGAGAGAGAGAGAGAGAGAGAGAGAGAGAGAGAGAGAGAGAGAGAGAGAGAGAGAGAGAGAGAGAGAGAGAGAGAGAGAGAGAGAAAGAGAGAGAGAGAGAGAGAGAGAGAGAGAGAGAGAGAGAGATGGAGAGAACATGAGCAAGAGAGAGAGAGAGAGAGAGAGATGGAGAGAACATGAGCAAGAGAGAGAGAGAGAGAGCGAGAGAGAGAGAGAGAGAGAGAGAGAGAGATGGAGAGAACATGAGCAAGAGAGAGAGAGAGAGAGAGACAGAGAGAGAGAGAGAGAGAGAGAGAGAGAGAGAGGGAGAGAGAGAGAGAGACAGAGAGAGAGAGAGAGGAAGAGAGAGAGAGAGACAGAGAGAATAGAGAGAGAGAGAGAGAGAGAGTCATTTAGCAGACGCTCTTATCCAGAGCGACTTACAGGAGCAATTAGAGTTAAGTGCCTTGCTCAAGGGCACATCGACAGATTTTTCACCTAGTCGGCTCGGGGATTAGAACCAGCGACCTTTCGGTTACTGGCACGACGCTCTTAACCACTAAAGCTACCTGCCGCCCATTTGGGTGGGAGTCATTGATGGACAGCCATATTCAAGAAATATTCAAGCTAATTTAGGTCAGGTCTGAGGCTGGACATCTCAGGAACACTCAACATCTCTTGGGAAGCCATTCTGGTCTCTTTGACGTTAACATTGGTGTAATTTGTGGTCCTCTGAAGCTCAATTGGTAGAGCACGGCGCTTGTAACGCCAGGGTAGCGGGTTCGATCCCCGGGACCACCCATACGTAAAAATGTATGCCCACATGACTGTAAGTCGCTTTGGATAAAAGCGTCTGCTAAATGGCATATTATAATTATTATATTATAATTGTCCTGCTGAAAAGTAGAAATCTATCACAGGGTTAGCTTTTCAAAAGACTGAGGCAGGTTTTCCTCTTAACTTTTTACCTTGGCTTTGCTCCTTTCATATTTAATTATATCCTGACAAACTCCCCAGTCCCTGCCGGTGACGAGCAGTCTAAAATGTACATCCCTGCCAGCTGACAAGCATACCCATATGATGCTTCGACCACAATACTACAACATACAAAAGGGCTTCACTCTGTGATTTGTTGTACTGGATTTTAACTCAAGCCTGTAGTTTTTAATTTTGGCCAAAACATGTATTTGCTGTGTTGTCTTGCAGTAACAGCCATGTTGCAAACAGAATGGATGATCTGATTTTTTTCGAACACACACACTACCTTCTTTTCACTTTGTCATACAGGTCAGCAATGTTGTTGAACCCTCTGTATTTTCAAGTATTGTGGTGGCAGCATCATGTTATGGGTATGCTTGCCACCGGCAGCGATGTACATTTAAGATGGGTGTGTAGACTTTCACTAGGCAATGTATACAGTGCATTCAGAAAGTATTTAACGGCTCTTTGCTGGATTTTGATCATTAGCGTGTATCGGCCTAATTCTGCTCTACGTGCATTATTTGGTGTTTTACGTTGTACACTGAGTCTCAATTTGGTGTTTGTCCCATTTTGTGAATTATTGGTTGGTGAGCGGACCCCAGACCTCACAACCATAAAGGGCAATGGGTTCTATAACTGATTCAAGTATTTTTAGCCAGATCCTAATTGGTATTTCGAATTTGTATGTTTCTTTTGATGGCATAGAAGGCCCTTCTTGCCTTGTCTCTCAGATCGTTCACAGCTTTGTGGAAGTTACTTGTGACGCTGATGTTTAGGCCGAGGTATGTATAGTTTTTTGTGTGCTCTAAGGCAACGCTGTCTAGATGGAATTTGTATTTGTGGTCCTGGCAACTGGACCTTTTTTTGAACACCATTATTTTTGTCTTAATGAGATTTACTGTCAGGGCCCAGGTCTGACAGAATCTGTGCAGAAGATCTAGGTGCTGCTGTAGGTTGGTGACAGAAGCACCAGATCATCAGCAAACAGTAGACATTTGACTTCAGATTCTAGTAGGGTGAGGCCGGATGCTGCAGACTGTTCTAGTTCCCTCGCTAATTCGTTGATATATACAGTGCATTCGGAAAGTATTCAGACCCCTTTACTTTTTCCACATTTTGTTACGTTACAGCCTTATTCTAATGAATTAAATGTTTTTTTCCCCTCATCAATCTACACACAATACCCCATAGTGACAAAGCAAAAACCATTTTTTAAACATTTTAGCAAATTTTGACTGAAATACCACATTTACGTAAGTATTCAGACCCTTTACTCAGTACTTTGTTGAAGCACTTTTGACAGCGATTACAGCCTCGAGTCTTCTTGGGTCAGCGTGACCATCAGGTTATTGGTCACCTCCCTGACCAAGGCCCTTCTCCCCCGATTGCTCAGTTTGGCCGGGCGGCCAGCTCTAGGAAGAGTCTTAGTGGTTCCAAACTTCTTCCATTTAAGAATGATGGAGGCCACTGTGTTCTTGGGGACCTTCAATGCTGCATAAATCTTTTGGTACCCTTACCCAGATGT
>NC_059194.1:21859858-21862358 GCF_020615455.1 Coregonus clupeaformis | reverse complement strand
AGCCGAGCAGTAGCCGCAGCAGTAGCAGCAGCAGTATTAATTTTTTATTAGCAGGAGCAGTAGCAGTAGCAGCAGCAGCAGCAGTCAGCAGCAGCAGCAGTAGCTAACAGCGGCAGAGCAGCAGCAGCAGCAGCAGTACAAACCGCAGCACGGCAGCAGCAGCAGCACCGGCAGCAGCAGCAGCAGGGCAGCAAGTGCCAGTAGCAGTCCGGTAATGTTGTCGCAGCTGTAGCAGCAGCAGCAGCAGTAACAGCAGCAGCAGTGCAGCAGCAGCAGCAGCAGCAGCAAAAGCGGTAGCAGTCAGCAGCAGCAGCAGCTCAGCAGCAGCCACCCAGCAGCGGCAGCAGCAGCAGCAGCCAGCAGCAGCAGCAGCAGCAGCAGCAGCAGCAGCAGCAGCAGCAGCAGCAGCGGCAGCAGCAGCAGCAGCTGCAGCAGCAGCGACAGCAGCACCAGCAGCAGCAACCGTACAGCAGCAGCAGCAAGGCGGCAGCACGCTACCAGCAGCAGCAGCAGCAGCAGCAGCAGCAGCGCAGCGTTGCTGCAGCAGCATTGCAGCAGCAGCAGCAGCAGCAGCAGCGGCAGCAGCAGCACCAGCAGCAGCAGCAGCAGCAGCAGCAGCGCCAGCAGCAGCTGCAGCAGCAAACAGCAGCAGCACCAGCAGCAGCAGCAGCTGCGGCAGCAGAAGCAGAAGAAGAGCGCGCAGCAGCAGCAGCAGCGGCAGCAAGTGCTGCTGCAGCACACTCGCAGCGCAGCAAGCAGCAGCAGCAGCAGCAGCAGCACAGCAGCAATAGCAGCAGCACCACAGCGGCAGCAGCGGGCAGCTGGCAGCAGCAAGCAGCAGCAGCAGCAGCAACCGGCAGCAAACGTTGGCGGCAGCAGCGTTGCAGCAGCAGCACAGCAGCAGCAGCAGCAGCAGCAGCAGCTGCAGCAGCTCTACCAGCAGCAGCAGCGTTAAGCTGCTGCAGTCAGCAGTGCCCAGCAGCAGCAGCAGCAGCAGCAGCAGCAGCAGCAGCAGCAGCAAAGCAGCAGAACCCACCGGCAGCAGCAGCACAGCAGCAGCAGCAGCAGAGCAGTGTTAACAGCAGCAGCAGCAGCAGGCAGCAGCTGAGCAGCAGCTTGAAAGGCAGCAGCGCAGCAGCAGCAGCAACTAGTAGCTGCTGTAGCAGTGGCAGCAGTAGCAGTAGCAACAGCAGTAGCAGTAGCAGTAGCAGTAGCAGTAGCAGTAGCAGTAGTAACTTATAGTAGCAGTAGCAGCGGCAAAGTAGTAGCAAAAGTAGTAGTATAAGCAGCAGTGTGCAGTAGCAGTAACAGCAGTAGCAGTAGCAGTAGCAACAGTAGTAGTAGTGTAGCAGTACCAGTAACAGCAGTAGTAGCAGTACATTAACCGTAGCAGTAGTAGCAACTGCAGCAGTAGTAGCAGCCAGCAGCAGGATAGTAGCAGCAGCAGCAGTTACAGGAGCAGCAGCAGCATGTATACAGCGGCAGCAGCCGGAGTAGACCGGCGTAAGCAGCAGAAGCAGCAACGTAGCAAATTAGCAGTTATTGTAGCAGCAGCAGCGGTTAGCTGCCGCAGCAGCAGCAACAGCAGCAGCAGCAGTGAACCAATAGTAGCAGTAAACCGAGCGGCAGCAGCAGCAGCGGTGCTGGCAAGCAGCAGAAGCAGCAGCAGCGGCAGCCGCAGCAGCGTTGTTGCAGCAGCAGCGTTGCTGCAGCAGCAGCAGCAGCAGCAGCAGCAGTAGTACTAGCAGCGCAGTAGTGATATATTAACAAGCAGCAGCAGCAGCAGCAGCAGCAGCAGCAGCAGCACGCAGTGCAGCAGCAGCAGCAGCAGCAGCAGTAGCAGTAGCAGCAGCAGCAGCGCGTTTGCCGCCATAGCAGCAGCAGCACAGACGGCAGCAGCGAACAGCGATAAACGCAGCTAGCCGCACCGAAGAACAGCAGCAGCGGCAGCAGCAGCAGCAGCAGCAGCAGCAGCAGCAGCAGCAGCAGCAGCAGCAGCAGCCGCAGCGGCAGCAGCAGCAGCCGGTGCCACAGCAAACCGGCGCCAGCAGCAGCAGCAGCAGCAGTCAGCAGCAGCAGCAGCAGCACAGCAGCAGACACAGCAGCACCAGCAGCAGCAGCAAGGTGCCAGCAGCAGCAGCAGCAGCAGCAGCAGCAGCAGCAGCAGCAGCGGCAGCAGCAGCAGCAGCAGCAGCAGCCACCAGCACAAGCAGCAGCAGCAGCACCAGCAGCAGCAGCAGCCGTAAAGCAGCAGCAGCAACAGCAGCAGCAGCAGCAACCGCAGCAGGCAGCGAACCGCAGTAGCAGCAGCAGCAGCAGGAAAGCAGCAGGCAGCAGTGGCAGCGGCAGCAGCAGCAGCAGCAGCAGCACAGTGCCACCAGCAGCGGCAGCAGGCAGAGCAAGCGCCAGCAGAGCAGCACGCAGCACGCAGCAGCAGCAGCCGCAGCAGCAGCAGCGAGCCGCAGCAGCAGCAGCAGCAGCAGCAGAAGCAGCAGCAGCA
>NC_059194.1:21849858-21854858 GCF_020615455.1 Coregonus clupeaformis | reverse complement strand
AATGAGCAGCATGCAGTGCAGCATTCAACGCCAACAGCAGCAGCAGCAGCAGCAGCAGCAGCAGCAGCAGCAGCAGCAACGTTACAGCAGCAGCGTGGCCAAGCAGCAGCAGCAGCAGCAGCAGTAGCATAATAGCAGAAAAAGAAGAGTGATAACGAGCGGCCAAAACAAGCGTGGGCAGCAGCTAGCAGCAGCAGCAGCAGCAGCAGTGGCAGCAGCAACGAGCAGCAGCAGCAGCGCCAGCAGCAGCAACAGGTCCGTGCCAGCCACTCACTCATTCCAGCAGCAGCAACACAACAGCAGCAGCAGCAGCAGCGGGCAAGCCGCTCAGCAGCACCAGCAGCAGCAGCAGCAGCAGCAGCAGCGGCAGCAGCAGCAGCAGCAGCAGCAGCAGCAGCAGCAGTAACATAGCAGCAGAAGCACCAGCACCCAGCAGCAGCAGCACCAGCAGTACAGCAGTATATAACAGCAGGCAGCAAGCAGCAGCAGAGCAACAAGAGCAGCAGCAGCAGCAAGCAGACAGCAGCAGGCCATGCAGCAGCAGCTGCAGCAGCAGCAGCAGCAGCAGCAGCGAGCAGCAGCAGCAGCAGCAACAGAGAACAGCAGCAGGCCAGCAGCAGCACAGCAGCAGCAGGCAAAGGCAGCAGCAGCACAGCCGCAGGCAGCAGCAGCAGCAGCAGCAGCAGCAAGGCAGCAGCAGCAGCAGCAAAGGCAGCAGCAGCAGCTGGCCAAGCAGCAGCCATGGCAGCAATAGCAACAGCAGCAGCAGCAGCTAAGCAGCAGCAGCAAATATAAGCAGCAGAGAACAGCAGCAGTGCAGCAGCAGCAGCAGCAGCAGCAGCACCAGCAGCAATAGCAGCAGCAGCTGCTGCTGCTGCTGGCAGCAGCAGCAGCAGCATGTTGCTCGCAAGGCTGCTGCGGCCGCAGCAGCAGCAGCAGCAGCAGCCGCTGGGCAGCAGTGCGGCAGCAGCAGCAGCAGCAGCGAGCAGCAGCGGCAGCAGCAGAGCAGCAGCAGCAGCAGCAGCAGCAGCAGCAGCACCAGCACCAGCAGCAGCAGCAGCAGCAGCAGTGTTGCGCCGGGCAACGGCAGCAGCAGCAGCACCTCGCACCAGCAGCAGCAGCAGCAGCAGCAGCAGCAGCAGCAGCAGCAATGACGCAGCAGCAGCAGAAGGCCTAACAGCAGCAGGCAGCAAATAAGGCAGCAGCAGCAGCAGGTGCGGCAGCAGCAGCACAGCAGCAGCCCAAACGCAGCGGCGGCAGCAGCACCAGCCAAGCGTTACAGCAGCAGCCCAGCAGCAGCAGCAGCAAACTAGCAGCAGCAGCAGCAGTTGTTGCTGCAGCAGGGCAGCAGCAGCAGCAGCAGCAGCAGCAGCAGCAGCAGCAGCGAGGTAAGAACAGCAGCCGCAGCAGCAGCAGCTAATAACAGCAGCAGCAGCATGCTGTTACAGCCGCAGCAGCAGCAGCAGCAGCAGCAGCAGCAGCAGCACGCAGCAGCAGCAGCAGCAGCAGACAGCAGCACCAGCAGCGGCAGCAGCAGCAGCAGCAGCAGCAGCAGCCGAGCAGCAGCAGCACCACCAAACAGCAGCAGCAGCAGCACCAGCAGCAGCAGTCAGCAGCAGCAGCAGCAGCAGCAGCAGCAGCAGCAGCAGCAGCATGCAGCAGCAGCAGCAGCAGCAGCAGCAGCACCAGCACCCGCGGCAGCAGAACGAGCGTGTTACAGCAGCAGCAGCGGCAGCAGCAGCAGCAGCACCAGTACGCAGCAGCAGCAGCAGCAGCAGCATCAGCAGCCAGCAGCAGCAAGGCAGCGGGCAGCAGCAGCAGCAAGGCAGCAGCAGCAGCAGCACCAGCAGAGCAGCAGCAGCAGCAGCAGACAGCAGCAGCAGCAGCAGCAGTTGGCAGCAGCAGCAGCAGCACGCAGCAGCAACAGCAGCTGTTCTAGCAGCAGTATTGCTGCCACCGCAGCAGCAGCAGCAGCAATAGCAGCAGCAGCAGCGGCAGCAGCAGCAGCAGTACCAGCAGAAGAAGTGATAAACGAGCGGCAGCAAACGTGCAGCTGCAGCAACAGCAGCAGCAGCAGCAGCAGCAGCAGCAGACCGAGCAGCAGTATAACAACCGCAGCAGCAGCAGCAGCCGCAGCGTCAGCAGCAGCAGCAGCAGCGGCAGCAGCAGCAGCAGCAGCAGCAGCACGCAGCATATTGCAAGCGCGCACAATAGCAACAGACAGCAGAGCAGTATGAACAGCAGCAGCAGAACAGCACAGCAGCAGCAGCAGCAGCGTGCAAACAAGCTGCTTCAGCATGGCAGCACCAGCAGCAGCAGCAGCACGCAACAGCAGCAGCAGCAGCACCAGCAGCAGCAGCAGCAGCAGCAGCAGCAGCGAGTGTCAGCAGCAGCAGCAGCAACAGCAGCAGCAGCATAGCCAGCAGCGGCACCAGCAGCAGCAGCGCAGCAGCAGCAAGTTGCAGCAGCAGGGCAGCAGCAGCAGCAGCAGCAAACACAGCAGCAGCAGCAGGTACAGCAGCGGCAGCGAAAGCAGCACAGGCCAGCACCGCAGCACCAGCAGCAGCAGCGGCCGCAGCAAGGAAAACTGCAGCCGCAGCAGCGGCGGCTAATGGCCAAGCAGCAGCAGCACCAGCAGCAGCAACAGAAAGAGCGAGCAGCAGCAGCAGCAGCAGCGGCAGCAGCAGCAGCAACACTGCAGCAGCAGGCTCCACAGCAGCAGCAGCAGCAACCAGCAGCAGCGCGGGCAGCAGCAGCAGCAGCCGAGCGCAGCAACAGCAGCAGCAGCAAACAGCAGCAGCAGCGGCAGCAGCAGCATGTGCTGGCTGCGGCAGCACAGCATGCCCGCAGCCGCAGCTGCCGCAGCAGCAGCAAAGACAGCAGCAGCGCCGTTGGCAGCAGCAGCAGGCAACTGGCATGCAGCAGCAGCAGCAGCAGCAGCAATGGGCAGCAGCAGCAGCAGCTAGCAGCAGCAGCAGCAGAGAACAAGTGTGAGGAGCTGAGCGGAGCAAGCAGCATCGCAGGCAACTCCATACAGCTGGCACCCAGCAGCAGCGCAGCAGCAGCAGTAGCAGAAAGAGCAGCAGTAGCAGCAGCACCGTGACAGCAGCAGTAGCAGAGGGCAGCCGTAGCAGTAAGGGCAAACCGAGCAGCATAGCAGCACACCAGCAGTGGCAGCAGCAGCAGCAGCGGCAGCAGCAGCAGAGGCAGCAGCAGCAGTAGCAGTAGCAGCAGCAGCAGCAGCAGTGTTACAGCAGCTGTAGCAGCAGCAGCAGCAGCAGCAGACCACAAGGCACCAACCGCAGCAGCAGCAGCGCAGCAGCAGCAGCAGCAGCAGCAGCAGCAGCAGCGGCAGCAGCAGCAGCAGCAATTTTGTAGCAGTAGCTGCAGCTGCATGCTGCAGCAGCAGCAGCAGCAATAGCAGCAGTATAGCAAGGGCAGCAGCAGCAGCAAACCGCAGCAGCAAATGACAGCCAGCGAGTAGGTTGCCGCAGCAGCATAGCTGCTGCTAAGCAGCAATAGCAGCAGCAACAGCAGCAGCAGCAGCAGCCAGCAGCAGCATGCAGTGCAGCAGCAGCAGCAGCAGCAGTGGAGCAGCAGCAGCAGCGTTGCAGCAGCAGCAGCGGCAGCAGCAACAAGCAGCAGCAGCAGCGCAGCAGCAGCAGCAGCAGCAGCTCCGAATACAGCAGCAGCAAAGCAGCAGCAGCAGCAGCAGCAGCATTTGTTGCACTGCAGCAGCAGCAGCAGCAGCTTGTAGCAGCAGCGGCGGCAGCAGCAACCAGCAGCAGCAGCAGCAGCAGCAGCAGCAGCAGCAGCAGCAGCAAATCAGCAGCAGCAGCAGCAGTCCAGCGCAGCAGCAGCCAGCAGCACCAGCAGCGCTCGCAGCAGAAACAGCAGCAGCACAGCAGCAGCACCAGCAAGGTTGCCAAGCATAAACAGCAGCAGCAAATCAAGCAGCAGCAGCAGCAGCAGCAGCAGCAGCAGCAGCAGCAGCAGCAGCAGCAGCAAACAGCAGCAGCAGCAGCAGCAGCAGCAGGCGGCGGCAGCACCAGCAAGGCAGTACAGCAGCAGTAGCAACAGCAGCAGCAGCAGTCGTAGTAGCAGTAGCTTGGTAGTAGTAGTGGCAACAGCAGTAGCAGTAGTAGCAGTAAAGTAGCAGTAGCAGCAGCATAGCAGAGCAGCTGTAGTAAAGTAGTAGCAGTAGTAGTGGTAATAATAATAGCAGTTACAGTAGCAGCAGCAGTAGTAGTGATATAGTAGTAGTAGCAGCAGCAGCAGCAGTAGTAGTACTAGTAGCAGTAGAAGTAGTAGTTGCTTAGCAGTAAGGCAGCAGTAGTGTAGCAGCAATAGTAGTTAGTAGTAGTAGTAGTAGTAGTAGTAGATTATAATAGTAGTAGTAGTAGTAGTAGTAGTAGTATAGTGAGTAGCATTAGTAGTAGGTGGTGCCGCAGTTGCAGCTGCAGTAGTAGTAGTAGTAGTAGTAGTAGTAGTAGTAGTAGTAGTAGTAGTAGTAGTAGTAGTAGTAGTTTTATTAGTAGCATATAGAGGGTAGCGGTAGCAGTAGCAGTAGTAGTACTTGGAGTAGTAGTATTAAGTAGTAGTAGTAGTAGTAGTACTAGTAGTAGTAGTAGTATCAATCAATTTCAATCAATTTTATTTTATATAAGCCCACTTCTTACATCAGCTAATATCTCAAGTGCTGTACAGAAACCCAGCCCTAAAACCCCAAACAGCTAGGTATGCAGGTGTAGAAACACGGTGGCTAGGAAAAACTCCCTAGAAAGGCGAAAGCCTAGGAAGAAACCTCGAGAGGAACCAGGCTATGAGGGTGGCCAGTCCCTCTTCTGGCTGTGCCGGGTGGAGATTATAACAGAACCATGCCAAGATGTTCAAAAATGTTCATAAGTGACAAGCATGGTCAAATAATAATCTGAATAAATCTCAGTTGGCTTTTTCATAGCGATCATTAAGAGTTGAAAACAGCAGGTCTGGACAGGTAG
>NC_059194.1:21739858-21847358 GCF_020615455.1 Coregonus clupeaformis | reverse complement strand
AAGGGGCTTTATTGGCATGGGAAACTATGTTAACATTGCCAAAAGCAATCAAGTAGATAGTAAACAAAAGTGAAATAAACAATAAATATTAACAGTAAACATTACACTCAGAAGTTCCAAAAGAATAAAGGCATTTCAAATGTCATATTATGTATATATACAGTGTTGTAACAATGTGCAAATAGTTAAAGTACAAAAGGGAATATAAATAAACATAAATATGGGTTGTATTTACAATGATGTTTGTTCTTCACTGGTTGCCCTTTTCTTCTGGCAACAGAAGAATGGTCATACATTTTGCAGGAGGTTAGGAAGTGCAGCTCAGTTTCCAGCTCATTTTGTGGGCAGTGTGCACATAGCCTGTCTTCTCTTGAGAGCCAGATCTGCCTACGGCGGCCTTTCTCAATAGCCTACGGCGGCCTTTCTATGCTCACTGAGTCTGTACATAGTCAAAGCTTTCCTTAAGTTTGGATCAGTCACAGTGGTCAGGTATTCTGCCACGGTGTACTCTCTGTTTAGGGCCAAATAGCATTCTAATTTGCTCTGTTTCTTTGTTAATTCTTTCCAATGTGTCGAGTAATTCTCTTTTTGTTGTCTCATGATTTGGTTGAGTCTAATTGTGTTGTTGTTGTTGTCCTGGGGCTCTGTGGGGTCTGTTTGTGTTTGTGAACAGAGCCCCAGGACCAGCTTACTCAGGGGACTCCTCTCCAATTTCATCTCTCTGTAGGTGATGGCTTTGTTATGGAAGGTTTTGAAATCGCTTCCCTTTTAAGTGCTTATAAATTTCTAGCTCTTTTCTGGATTTTGATAATTAAGCGAGTATCGGCCTAATTCTGCTCTGCATGCATTATTTGGTGTTTTTTGTTGTACATGGAGGATATTTTTTCAGAATTCTGCATGCAGAGTCTCAATTTGGTGTTTGTCCCATTTAGTGAATTCTTGGTTGGTGAGCGGACCCCAGACCTCACAACTATAAAGGGCAATGTGTTCTATAACTGATTCAAGTATTTATAGCCAGATCCTAATTGGTATGTCAAATTTTATGTTCCTTTTGATGGCATAGAAGGCCCTTCTTGCCTTGTCTCTCAGATCGTTCACAGCTTTGTGGAAGTTACCTGTAGTGCTGATGTTTAGGCCGAGGTATGTATAGTCTTTTGTGTGCTCTAAGGCAACGGTGTCTAGATGGAATTTATATTTGTGGTCCTGGCAACTGGACCTTTTTTGGAACACCATTATTTTTGTCTTACTGAGATTTACTGTCAGGGCCCAGGTCTGACAGAATCTGTGCAGAAGATCAAGGTGCTGCTGTAGGCCCTCCTTGGTTGGTGACAGAAGCACCATTTGACTTCAGATTCTAGTAGGGTGAGGCCGGGTGCTGCAGACTGTTCTAGTGCCCTTGACAATTTGTTGATATATATGTTGAAGAGGGTGGGTGTAACTGCCTCTGTCGCCAGTTTATTTCATGTATTTGCACTTTTTATTATTTAATTTCTTCTGAATTGTACGTTTACAGCAAGACGGAACTAATTATTGGTTCCGCCAGTGTTGTCACCCGAGCGCCTTTAGCGACGCACCCGAGAAACTTTACCGCCAAAAGCGTAATTATTTTTCCACTGTTATCGTGTTTAAGTGCATACTTACAAAGAAAGTATACAGAAGAAGATAAAGGACATTTAAAAGGATGTTTAGCACCTCTGTGTGATAAGCAGCAATGAGGTTTGTTGACTACTTATTTTGCTATGAGGGTGTTTGTGTTTACGTAAGGCCAGTTTTGGTGTAAAATATACATAAAGTGGCTAGCTGTATAGAGCTTGATTATAACGCCAGATGTGTGAGACATGCATATGGCATTATTTTGTTAATGTTTTTTTTCTTTCTTTAAACCAGTTCTCACGGGTTAACCAGCATTAAAGCCCTGTATTCAAATCAAGATCTCTTGCCTCATGCCTGTCACTGGAGGAGCTACAGTGAGAACTCATCTGCTCTGCATGAGTAGACGAGGAAGACAGTACCAAAGAGCCGTGATCCATGGACAAGAAGGGACATCTCTACATCCAAGAGTGTGCATCTGCTCCTGACATTTACACAGCCGCAGCATCCACAGAAGAATCCAGGCGCCTTACCATGAATCCAGCTGATGCAAAGAAGCTTAAACTATTTCCCACAAGAGACTGACACATTTTTGCCTTCATATTCATATCGGGTATAGTTGTGTGTATGTTTAAGTGTTAACTAAGCTACAACCAAGAGACTGAATTTTTGCATTTCATAGAACAACGTGATATTGATTGTGTGAAGTAGATGTGAATATGTTCTAAAAAATAATATTAGTGGTAAAAATAGTATAAATGTGAATAGCTAATGGGAGCTGAATCACTTAGCTACAGGCCAAATTAGATTTAATACAAATTTAAGTACACCAAGTAACAATGTCAGAGCCTAGTCTTACCTCTGGGAGAAAGCAGGTTAATGTAGGTGAAAGTATAGAGCAGCAGTGCATAGACATGCAACCACAGACTACTAAAGGCACAAGAGCTAATGACCACACTTCCTCACAAGAACCACGAAGAAGCCAAAGAGACCGAAAGTTAACAGAAAAGGGCCAAGAACTGTACAATGAGCAAATAAGAAGATTTGTTCACCGTTTCACTGTGAGCTATGAGGAGTGGAAGGCTATTGCTAAAGACGCCAAGCAAGCTTTGAGTGGACAATACTCAAACAACCTGCTACATGAACACATAAGCAAAATAAGTGCTGCCTCAGAGAATCTGAACATTGCTTATGATGAGTTAAGGAGCATAGACAACCCTGACCATGACACACGTCGCAGAATTGACACCTGTGATGCTGTAACTAGGAAGATCATCCAAACTGCAAAAGATCGTTTGGAGACAGCAGATAACGGTGGAGGAGATGAACAACGAGGGCAACAGGGCGACATCGTCTATATTCAAGTCTGTAGCCTCAGACAAGATAAGTATCAAATCCCAATGCACTAAGTCCTCTCACGCTCAAAGCAGCTCCAGACATTCAAGTTGGACTTCTGTTAGCAGACAAGATGCCGCTGCTGAAGTTGCTGCCAATGAAGCTACTCTAGAAGTACTACTAGAACAAGAGTGTTGCATTGAGGAATTGGAAAGGCTTGAAGCTGAAGCTGCAGAGAGACAAAAGGTGCTAGATGCAAAGCGGAGACAACTGGAGCGACTAGAGACAGTTAAAAGTTAAAGGCTGCTAAGGCACGTCAGCGAGTGTATGATCAGAGTGAGTGCTCAGATAAAGAAATAAGCAGTCTACTCCATCAAAGTGTCTGTATGAAGGAAAAGGAAGAAGTTAAACATGAAAATAATCTGTTGCAGCACCATTCTTCACCACAAGACCGGGCACATTCAAAGCAGGATGACAGCACAGCAGCTCTTGTTAGAGCACTTGCAGAGTCCATCAGTGCAGGTCGTCTTCCCTATACCTGAACCAACAATATTCAATGGCGACCCACTCAGATTCAATGACTGGAAGGTTTCATTTCAGACACTCATTGATCGGAAAAACATTCCAGCCGAAGAAAAGATATATCACTTGCGAAAGTATGTGGGTGGACCTGCTAAAAAGGCTATAGAGAGCTACTTCCTGCTTGGTTCAGAGTCAGCCTATCACGCAGCATGGAGGATTCTCGAGGAAAGATATGGAAATCCATTCCTCATAGCCAAAGCATTCAGAGATAAGCTGGAGGCATGGCCCAAGATAAGCTCCAAAGGCAGTATCGAACTTCAAGAGTTTGCTGATTTTCTTCGGAGCTGTGAGGCTGCTATGACTCAGATCAGAGGCCTCAAGTACTTAATGACTGCAATGAGAACCAGAAGTTACTTGCAAAGCTTCCAGACTGGCTGACCTCGAGATGGAACAGAAAGGTCATAGAAGTGGAGGAAGAAAGTCACACATTCCCAAGCTTCCAGCAGTTTGTAAAGTTTCTCACACGTGAAGCTAAGATTGCAAATAACCCAATAACATCTCTCCATGCTCTGAAACCTGCTGAAGGTGAGCAGATCAAGGTTTTAAAGAACAGAGCTCTCGGAGCAAAGGTACTAGCAACTAACTCAGATGAAAAAGCTTCCTCCACAAGCTGTGTTTTTGTGAGAAGTCAAGTCACAGTCTACACAAGTGTTGGAAATTTATGAATAAAACCATCTCTGAGCGAGTCAAGTTTGTTCAAGGGATGAAGTTGTGCTTTGGCTGTCTGAAGCCTGGCCATCGCTCAAAGGAGTGTGAAAATAGAAGGATCTGTGATACTTGTGAGAAAGGACATCCAACCTGCCTACACGATAATCGCAGCAAAGAAAGAGGAATGTCAACAAGGACTGGTGGAGAAAGGGAGAGCGACAAGTCAAGAGAAGGAACGACAGATCGTTCACAAGAGAGGGTGACAAAACCACCACGCGAGGTAACATCTAACAGAGTTATCCAGAATGTTAAAGGCACCCATACATCCTCAGTCATTCCTGTGTGGTTGTCCACTACAAGTAAGCCAAATCATGAAGTTCTTGTGTACGCTCTTCTCGATACACAGAGTGACACGACCCTTCATCCTTGAAGAGACAGCAAAGGTTCTTCACACTAAAAATGAACCAGTCCAGTTAAAGCTCTCCACAATGTCTTCAAGAAATACAGTGGTGCCTAGCAGAAGGCTGACTGATCTACAAATAAGAGGATTCTACTCCAATAAGATAATCTACCTGCCAGTAACTTACTCAAGAGAATTCATCCCTGCAAACAGAGATCATATTCCCACACCAGAGACTGCCAAGGCATGGTCTCATCTTGAGCACATCGCAGATGAAATTGCTCCTCTGCAGAGCTGTGACATCGGCCTACTAATTGGCTACAACTGTCCTCAAGCTCTTGTACCAAGACAAGTGGTTGCTGGAGAAGAAAATGAGCCCTTTGCTCAGAAGAACAGACTTGGGTTGGAGTGTAGTCGGCTATGGCAACCCATGTCTTGACTTTGGAGATGCCTTTGGAATAAGCCATCAAGTCATTGTGAAGCAAGTGACATCAGTTCTTCCAAATCTCCCAAACGAAGTGCACTATGTCTGTAGAACACAGATCAAAAGAAGTAGTCCTTCCAACAGACGTCATCAAGGTGTTGGAATCTGATTTTGTAGAAAGAGCTTCAGAAGACAACCCAGCTGACCACGCCTCAAGGGGTGTCACAGCAGAACAACTCACAGCTTCTAACTGGTTCACGGGTCCAGACCTTCTTTGGCAAAAGAGCTACCAACTGGAGTTGTCATGGTGGGAGAGATTGAGAGCAGTGACCCAGAGGTCAAGAAAGCTCAGGTTCATGACACTCAGGCAGAAGAAGCAAAAACAATTTTAGATCGTCTACACAAGTTCTCAGACTGGGCAAGAATGGTGAAGGCTGTTGCCAGACTCAAGCGCCGTGCTAAGGAAATCAAAGGTCTCAAGCCAAAAGTCCTGTGAGGCCTCGAACTTGGAGGAAAGGAAAGAGAGGCGGAGCTGACCATAATCAAGATGGTCCAGGAAGCAACTCTCTCTCAAGAAATTCAACGCCTTAGACACTCATAAGGAGACAAGGTCAAAGACAAAGCCAACCAGTTGCACAAACTATGTCCGTTCCTGGATGATCAAGGTGTAATCAGAGTAGGAGGCCGCTTAGCTAATGCTGCCCTACATCCACACGTGAGGCATCCAGCAGTACTTCCTAGAGACAGTCATGTTTCTGCATTGCTCGTCAAGCACTATCATGAGAGAGTGTACCATCAAGGTCGAGGAATGACTATAAATGAACTCCGATCCAATGGCATATGGATCCTGGGTTGCAGCAAGCTTGTTTCATCCCATATTCACAAGTGCACAAGTTGCAGAAGGTTCCGAAGATGCACAGAGCAACAAAGGATGGCAGACCTTCCAGAAGAGCGGATGGAAACAACTGCTCCATTCACTTACTGTGGAATGGACTGCTTCGGACCATTTCACATTAAGGAAGGAAGAAAGGAGCTAAAGCGTTATGGGCTGTTGCTCACCTGCATGTGTTCAAGAGGAGTTCACATTGAAGCACTTGATGACTTGACCTCAGATGCCTTTATCAATGCTCTGCGTTCATTCATCGCCATTCGTGGATCAGTAAGGCAGATAAGGTGTGATCAAGGGACAAACTTTGTCGGAGCAAGGCGTGAGTTCATTGAAGCACTGAAAGAGATGGATCAAGAAGAGCTCAAAGATTTGGGCTGCGAGTTCATCATGAACACCCCTGCCTCAAGTCATATGGGTGGAGTCTGGGAAAGACAAATCCGCACTATCAGAAGTGTCCTGGCGTCCATTCTAGAACAGTCGTCCAGACAACTTGACTCCTCTTCCCTACGAACATTTCTATATGAGGTTATGGCGGTTGTGAATAGCAGACCTCTAACCACTGATCATCTGAACGATTCTACCAGTCCAGAAGGCCCTTGACACCAAAACCACATCTTGACCATGAAATCCACAATCATTCTCCCTCCTCCTGGAAAGTTTGTCAAGGAGGATCTCTACCCCTCCGCAAAAGATGGCGCAGAGTTCAACTCTTAACCAACAACTTTTGGGTACGATGGAAAAAGAGTATCTCCTGAATCTCCAACACAGACAGAAGTGGACCAAAGATCGCAGAAATGCAAAGGTCGGTGACATTGTTCTGTTACAAGATGCTGCCACACCACGAAACCAATGGAAGCTAGCAAGAGTCATCGAGGTCTATCCTGGAAGTGATGAAAGAGTGAGGAGACTCAGGTTACTCATCAGTGACTCCTCCCTGGATGGAAGAGGAAAGCCGTACAGCCAAACCTGTTTACCTGGAGAGACCCATTCAGAAAACAGTTACATTGCTAGAAGCAGACTGATGGTTCTATCATACACTCACACACAGTTTATTAGTTGTTTATTAGGACAGAGTTTCATTTTATTTATTCATGCAGTAGGTTTGTCTCCAAGTTTTAAGAAATCACTTGTGATTTGGTGGGAGTGTAACTGCCTCTGTCAGCCAGTTTATTTCATGTATTTGCACTTTTTATTATTTAATTTCTTCTGAATTGTACGTTTACAGCAAGACGGAACTAATTATTGGTTCCGCCAGTGTTGTCACCCGAGCGCCTTTAGCGACGCACCGAGGAAACTTTACCGCCAAAAGCGAATTATTTTTCCACTGTTATCGTGTTTAAGTGCATACTTACAAAGAAAGTATACAGAAGAAGATAAAGGACATTTAAAAGGATGTTTAGCACCTCTGTGTGATAAGCAGCAATGAGGTTTGTTGACTACTTATTTTGCTATGAGGGTGTTTGTGTTTACGTGCGTCAGTTTTGGTGTAAAATATACATAAAGTGGCTAGCTGTATGAGCTTGATTATAACGCCAGATGTGTGAGACATGCATATGGCATTATTTTGTTAATGTATTTTTTCTTTCTTGTCACGAGTTACAAAGCCAGAACCCAGAAGCAGACCAGGACAAGGTAAGTTGAAACGAAGGTGAGTGTTTATTTACAAATTCAAGAGTGATGCTGAATAATCCAGGGAACAGAGCGGGCGCGTTGATTAGTTGTTGGGGGGCAGTGGTTGATCCAATCATGGCTCGGGCAGCCGCCGACCACCAGGCAGAGGTTGGATGAAGGTTCCGGACGAGTGACTGCAGATGGAACAAAACGGAGGTAAGTAAACAACAAACCAACAAGGTGCAAAACAACAAAACTAACGCTAGAAGCTCTAAGACTGATACTCTGGTAAACCTACTGTTCATGGCTAACGATCCGGCAGGAATGGATGTTAGGCCAGAGCCTAAGAAGGGTGATGATCAGGACCAGGTGTGCAGATTGCTGATGGGATGCAGGTGCGGAAATCAAGAGAGCTCCCCGGAGAGCGTTCCAGAACCCTCGGGAAACTGGAGATCCCGAGCAGAGAAAAACTAGTCCACAGACAGGACCCGACTCAGACTGCCGGGATCGTTACAGTACCCCCCCTCCGACGAACGCCACCGGGCGGACTCCCGGAGCGCCAGGATGGAGGCGTAAGTCACGGATGAGGTCAGCATCTAGGATCTGTCGCCGCGGAATCCAACTCCTCTCTTCAGGACCATACCCCTCCCAGTCCACGAGATACTGGAAACCCCGGCCCCGCCGTCTGGAATCCATGATCGCCGCACCGTGTAGGCAGGACCACCTCCGATCATCCGAGGAGGAGGAGGAGGAGGCGGAGGAGGCAACAGAGGACTGAGGAAAACAGGCTTGAGGCAGGAGACATGAAAGGTGGGATGGACTCTGAGCGTCCTCGGGAGTTTGAGTCGAACTGCCACCGGGTTGATCACCTTCTCCACCACAAACGGACCAATGAACCTCGGTAACAACTTCCTAGACTCAGTCCGTAAAGGAAGATCCCGTGTGGCCAACCAGACCCTATCTCCGATGGTGTAGGTGGGAGCGGGGATCCGGCGACGATTCGCCTGGAGCTGATACCGGTCCGAAACTCTAAGGAGTGCCTTTGTGGCCCGATGCCAGGTCCGGTGGCAACGACGAATATGGGCCTGAACAGAAGGCACTGAGAGCTCCTTCTCCTGAGAAGGGAACAAGGGAGGTTGGTAGCCATACAGGCACTGGAAGGGAGACATCCCAGTGGCAGATGTAGGGGAGAGTATTGTGGGCATACTCAACCCAAGGCAACTGAGAGACCCAGGAGGTGGGGTTGGAAGAGGCCAGGCAGCGTGGCGTGGATTCCATCTTCTGGTTGGCTCTCTCCGCCTGACCATTAGATTGGGGTGAAAACCAGATGTGAGACTGACTGTAGCTCCAATGGCCAAACAGAAGGACTTCCAGACAGCAGAGGTAAACTGAGGGCCACGGTCGGAAACGATATCACTGGGCAACCCGTGGACCCTGAAAACCTCCCTAACCAGGATCTCGGACGTCTCCGAGGCAGAGGGAAGCTTGGCAATTGGCACAAAGTGGGCGAACTTGCTGAATCTGTCCACGATAGTCAGAACGACCGTGTTCCCCTCAGAAGCGGGCAACCCAGTGACAAAGTCCAGGGCCAGATGCGACCATGGTCGCCGGGGAATAGGAAGGGGTGAAGTAGTCCAGAGCTGGGCCGATTGGTACCCTTATTCTGCGCACACACTGGACAGGCAGCAACATAACCCGAGTATCCTCGGCCATGGCAGGCCACCAAAACGTCTGCGAAGAAACGCCATCGTCCGAGCCACGCCAGGGTGACAAGCCATCTTGCTGGCGTGGGACCATTTGAGGACCGCAGGACGAACCGACTCAGGCACAAACAACCGACCGGGTGGACCGTTACCGGGACCGGGCTCGTCCGAAGAGCCGCCATCACCTCCTCCTCAATCTTCCACCTAACAGCTCCCACGACGCAGTTCCGGGGAAGAATTGTCTCGGTCTTGGACCCACCCTCCTCCGTCTTGGAGAACATCCGAGACAAGGCGTCCCGCCTTGCCGTTCTTAGATCCAGGTCGGGAACGTCAGGGAAAAATTGAATCGTCCGAAAAACAACGACCACCTGGCCTGACGGGAGTTGAGACGTCTAGCCGATTGCACGTAAGCAAGATTCTTGTGGTCAGTCCAGACAATAAACGGTTGCTCGCCGCCCCCTCCAACCAGTGGCGCCACTCCTCCAAGGCAAGTTTCACCGCGAGAAGCTCTCGGTTACCCACATCGTAATTCCTCTCCGCAGGCGAAAGGCGACGAGAGTAGTAGGCGCAGGGATGGAGTTTACTGTCCGTGGAGCATCGCTGCGACAGGATGGCGCCAACTCCCACATCAGACGCCCCACTTCAACGCACGAACTGGACGGGCCGTGTCCGGTTGAGAGAGAATCGGTGCGTTGGTGAATCGCCTCTTCAAATCCAGAAACGCTCGATCCGCCTCCGGATTCCACTTGAAGCTCCTGATACTGGAAGTCAAGGCAGTTAACGGAGCGGCCACACGGCTGTAATCCCGGATGAATCTGCGGTAGAAATTCGCAAACCCCAAAAATCTCTGGAGCTGCAATCTCGTACCGGGCTGGGCCCATTCCAGAACCGCTCTAACCTTCTCCTGGTCCATCCTAATCTCTCCCCTGGAGATGATGTACCCGAGAAAGGATGTCGTGTGGGCGTGAAACTCGCACTTCTCGGCCTTCACGAACAGGCGATTCTCCAACAATCGCTGCAGAACCTGCCGGACATGCTGGACGTGGTCGGAAGGTTCCTTCCGAGAAGATCAGAATGTCATCCAGGTAAACAAACACAAAGAGACCGATCATATCTCTCAGGACGTCGTTCACCATACTCTGGAATACCGCTGGAGCATTGGTCAGTCCAAACGGCATCACCTGATACCCAAGTGACCCATCGGTGTATTGAAACCCGTCAACCACTCGTCTCCCTCTCTGATCCGGACCATGTGATACGCATTGCGTAGGTCTAGCTTGGTGAACACCGTAGCACCCTGTAAGGAGTCGAAGGCAGAACTCATCAAGGGCAGGGGATACTTGTTCTTGACCGTGATGTCATTCAACCCCCGATAATCAATACACGGTCGAAGAGAGCCATCCTTCTTACCCACAAAGAAGATCCTGCCCCAGGGGTGATGACGAGGGACGAACGAGACCAGCAGCTAGGGACTCCTTGATGTAGGTCTCCAAAGCCTCACGTTCAGGGCGGGAGATACTGTATAACCTTCCCTTGGGGTAGACAGCTCCAGGGAACAGGTTGATGGCACAATCATATGGTCGGTGGGGAGGGAGTGACAGAGCCTTCTGCTTACTGAACACTTCCCCAAATCGTGATATGTCTCGGGAACCAGGGACAAATCTGGGGGTTTAGCCTCAATCACCTGACTGGGAACCGAATGGGGACAGGCAGTCTTGAGACAGTTAGCATGACAATCAAGGCTCCAACTCGTTACCTTGCCCGTCACCCAATCGAACGTGGGATTGTGTTCCTTCAGCCAGGGGTATCCAAGGACCAGAGGAACATGGGAAGACGGCAGAATGAAGAATGAAATCATCTCCGAATGATTCCCCGACAACAGCATCTTAACCGTTCAGTCCTCATCGTGATATCGTGCCAGACTACTGCCGTTCAGAGTGGTCGCCTAATGGCTTCCGGCAATTGCTCCTTGGAAAGCCCCAGCTGTTCCACCAACTCGGCATCAAGAAAGCTTCCATCGGCACCTGAATCGATCAAGCGTTAATCGCTAAGCTCTGATTCCTGTTCACAAGGGTAGCCGAAACGGGGTCTGACAGAGGTACTGAGAGGTTGAAACTGGCTCGCTAAAAGTCCTCCCAACTTTAGCGAGCCGGGCAGTTTGACGACCGCCGGGAACAAGTGGAGATGTAATGTCCCGAGCTACCACAGTAGAGGCAGCAGTTGGTCTTACGTCTATGTTGACGCTCCTCCTTGGTTAACCCGTGCCGCCCCACTTGCATGGGTTCAGAATCGGAGAGAGGACCTCTCCACTAATCCTTTGTGGTGGAGAATGATCGACGTGTTCTGGTCCACCACCCGACCCGACTGGGAACTGAGAAGCTGATCGACTGGACGGACCCCATTGCTTCTCCCTCCTTCGCTCTCGGACTCGATTATCCACCCGAATAGACAAGGCTACCAAGCTGTCCAGGTCACTAGGCTCGGATAGGAGATCAGCTCATCCTTGAGCTGCTCCGACAGACCCTGGTAAAAGGCCGCTTGCAGAGACTCCTCATTCCACCCACTCTCCACAGCCAACGTCTTGAACTCGATCACGAAGTCGGCCACGCTGCGAGTTCCTTGGTGGAGCGAAAACAGGCGCCTAGCTGCGTCCCTCCCTCGGACGGAATGGTCGAAGAGCTTCCTCATCTCGGCCGTGAACCCCTGGTATGAAGCCATGCAGGGGTCTTGTCGTTCCCAAACGGCTGAAGCCCACTCCAGCGCTCGACCACGCAGCAACTCAATCACAAAGGCTATCCTAGCCTTGTCTGTGGCATAAGAGTAGGGCTGTAGATCGAACACTAACCCACACTGCATAAGGAAAGAACGGCATCTTCCCAGCTCCCCCTCATATTTATCCGGCGTCGGAACCTTGGGCTCACGGAAGGACACCGCTTCAGACGCGGCAGGCGAGATGGGTGAAACCGGTAGTGGATCCTCCACCGGAAACTTGCGCTGGTTCTGGACCTCCGTCAGACCGGTAGAAAGGTTCCGAACTGCCAACGCGATCTCCTGTAGCTCCGTGCTATGATGGCCCAACATCTTCTCCTGATGGGTAATGGCATGGCGAACAGAGTCCAGGTCCGCTGGGTTCATTACTGGCCGGATCGTTCTGTCACGAGTTACAAAGCCAGAACCCAGAAGCAGACCAGGACAAGGTAAGTTGAAACGAAGGTGAGTGTTTATTTACAAATTCAAGAGTGATGCTGAATAATCCAGGGAACAGAGCGGGCGGCGTTGATTAGTTGTTGGGGGGCAGTGGTTGATCCAATCATGGCTCGGCAGCCGCCGACCACCAGGCAGAGGTTGGATGAAGGTTCGGACGAGTGACTGCAGATGGAACAAAACGGAGGTAAGTAAACAACAAACCAACAAGGTGCAAAACAACAAAACTAACGCTAGAAGCTCTAAGACTGATACTCTGGTAAACCTACTGTTCATGGCTAACGATCCGGCAGGGAATGGATGTTAGGCCAGAGCCTAAGAAGGGTGATGATCAGGACCAGGTGTGCAGATTGCTGATGGGATGCAGGTGCGGAAATCAAGAGAGCTCCCCGGAGCGTTCCAGAACCCTCGGGAAACTGGAGATCCCGAGCAGAAAAACTAGTCCACAGACAGGACCCGACTCAGACTGCCGGGATCGTTACATTTCTTTAAACCAGTTCTCACGGGTTAACCAGCATTAAAGCCCTGTATTCAAATCAAGATCTCTTGCCTCATGCCTGTCACTGGAGGAGCTACAGTGGGGCTTAAACTGCATCCCTGTCTCACCCCATGGCCATGTGGAAAGAAATGTGCGTGTTTATTGCCAATTTTAACCACACACTTGTTGTTTGTGTACATGGATTTTATAATGTCGTATGTTTTTTCCCCCAACCCCACTTTCTATCAATTTGTATAGCAGACCCTCATGCCAAATTGAGTCAAAAGCTTTTTTGAAATCAACAAAGCATGAGAAGACTTTGCCTTTGGTTTGGTTTGTTTGTTTGTCAATTAGGGTGTGCAGGGTGAATACATGGTCTGTCGTATGGTAATTTGGTAAAAAGCCAATTTGACATTTGCTCAGTACATTGTTTTCACTGAGGAAATGAACTAGTCAGCTGTTAATGATAATGCAGAGGATTTTCCCAAGGTTGCTGTTGACGCATATCCCACGGCAGTTATTGGGGTCAAATGTGTCTCCACTTTTGTGGATTGGGGTGATCAGTCCTTGGTTCCAAATATTGGGGAAGATACCAGAGCTAAGGATGATGTTAAAGAGTTTAAGTATAGCCAATTGGAATTTGTGGTCTGCATATTTTATAATTTCATTGAGGATACCATCAACACCACAGGCCTTTTTGGGTTGGAGGGTTTGTATTTTGTCCTGTAGTTCATTCAATGTAATTGGAGAATCCAGTTGGTTCTGGTAGTCCTTTAATAGCTGATTCTAAGATTTGCATTTGATCATGTATATTATTTTGCTGTTTGTTCTTTGTTATAGGGCCAAAAAGATTGGAGAAGTGGTTTACCCATACATCTCCATTTTGGATAGATAGCTCTTCGTGTTGTTGTTTGTTTAGTGTTTTCCAATTTTCCCAGAAGTGGTTAGAGTCTATGGATTCTTCAATTACATTGAGCTGATTTCTGACATGCTGTTCCATCTTTTTCCGTAGTGTATTTCTGTGTTGTTTTAGTGATTCACCATAGTGAAGGTGTAGGTTCAGGTTTTCTGGGTCTCTATGTTTTTGGTTGGATAGGTTTCTCAATTTCTTTCTTAGGTTTTTGCATTCTTCATCAAACCATTTGTCACTGTTGTTACTTTTCTTTGGTTTTCTGTTAGAGATTTTTTAGATTTGATAGGGAAGCTATCAAATATACTGTTTAGGTTTTCTACTGCCAAGTTTACACCTTCATTATTACAGTAGAACGTTTTGTCCAGGAAGTTGTCTAAAAGGGATTGAATTTGTTGTTGCCTAATTGTTTTTTGGTAGGTTTTTGTGATTTTGTTGTGGTCTGATAGGGGTGCCAGTGGGCTGACTGTGAACGCTCTAAGAGACTCTGGGTTGAGGTCAGTGATAAAGTAGTCTACAGTACTACTGCCAAGAGATGAGCTATAGGTGTACCTACCTTAGGAGTCCCCTCGAAGCCTACCATTGACTATGTACATACCCAGCATGCGACAGAGCTGCAGGAGTTGTGACCCATTTTTGTTGGTTAAGTTGTCGTAGTTGTGCCTAGGAGGGCATATGGGGGAGGGAATGTTGTCACCTCCAGGTAGGTGTTTGTCCCCCTGTGTGCTGAGGGTGTCAGGTTCTTGTCCAGTTCTGGCATTTAGGTCGCCACAGACTAGTACATGTCCCTGGGTCTGGAAAGGATAGATTTCCCCCTCCAGGATGGAGAAGCTGTCTTCATTAAAGTATGGGGATTCTAGTGAGGGGATATATGTAGCACACAGGAGGACATTTTTCTCTGTTGAGATAATTCCCTTTTGAATTTCTAGCCAAATGTAAAATGTTCCTGTTTTGATTAATTTAATAGAGTGAGTTAGGTCTGTTCTATATCAAATTAACATACCCACTGAGTCCCTTCCCTGTTTCACACCTGGTAGTTTGGTGGATGGGACTACCAGCTCTCTGTAACCTAGAGGGCAACCAGTGGGTCTGTCTCCTCTATACCATGTTTCTTGTAGGATGACAATGTCTGTATTTCCGATTTCTTTGGTGAAGTCCAGGTTCCTGCACTTTAGGCCAAAGGCAGATGACCTCAGGCCTTGGATATTCCAGGATGAAATAGTGAAGGCTTTGTGTTCCATAAAGTGTCTAGGAGAGTGTCTCGCTGGTCTGGGAGGGGTGTCTGTTGATCTGTTGCTCCTGTGTGAGGTGTTGGGTCTGCGGTTGAGGGCGATATCCTTTAGGGTCCGGGCGAAGTTGGGCACTGCTGCCTTCTATAGGTGGACCTGGTCGTAAAGGCTATTCAAGTCCAGGGTGGAGTGGTGGGCCAGGTAGACATTTGGTTATGAGGCACAGTCACGGGAAATACTTGCGTTTACCTGTTGTATGGTAGCAGGGTGGAAGTATTTTCGTGATAGCAGGGTTGAGATAACCACTTGTGCGTTGGGGAAAGTAGAATAAGCTTTTTCTATCACTCCCTTGAGTGCTGTGGCCACCCTTTCCTGCTGTGTTCTAAGGTCGTTTGTGCCTGTGTGTATTATTATGTGGCTGGGTGATCCTAGTTGGTCCTCAGACAGAAGATCTAGGGCACGCTGGGTGTTTGGACACCAGAGTTTAGACACTGTGTTTGGGAAAAAGTGTATTTTCTTGTATGTATACAGAGTACAGAGTACAATCTGTGGCTTGTGTATGTCCTCAGTGGGTGTGGGGGGGTCGTCAGGAGGGCTATCAGGGTGGCTGACAGGGGGGTTGCTCAGAGGGGTTGGGATCCCCTGGGCTTGGGGTTCTTCATTTGTTTGTCTGGCTGTGGTGTCGAGGCTATGGTCAGGGTCTAGGGTGTACTGTTCTGCTGCGGTGTCGAGACTTTGGCCAGGATCTGAGGTGGGCTGTTCTGCTGGCTTCTCTGCGGGGGTGGCCAGCTCCCTAATGGGTTGTTCTCTGTCACCCGTCATCGTTCTCACCTTCTCCTACAGCACTCTGACCCTCTCCTCTAGTGCTCTGTTCTTCTCCTGCTCTTTCTCCTGTTGATGTTGTCTCACCACAGTCCAGAGTGCAGATATTTCTCTCTCCACCTCCAGCTCTCAAGGTCTAGTTAAGGGGGTGTTGTTGTCCTGAACTGTTGTCTGGGTCTGTGCTGACTGGAGTGTAATCACCTGCTGTTCCAGCTCCACCTGCCTTACCTCCAGCTGGGTGAATGTATCCTTCATTTCAATGAGGGAGTAGTACTCTGTGCTTTGAAGTTGACTTTCCGCTTGGGGTTGCTCGTCTGTGGGGTTATTTAATGAAGAGGTCTGGTCTGACCCGCTCGGGGTGGGGGTATCTTTCTCAAGGGAGAGCTTCTCCTGCTGAGCTATTTCTTTAATTAGGTGAAAGTCCAGCTGGAACTGTTTGGGGTTGCCCTGTACCAATACTGTTCCAGATTTATAGAGATTTATATTAGCTGACTCAGACCTCGTTGTCTAGTATCCTGAGTTTCCACCCATCGCAACACTTCCCCCCTCTTAACAGAGGGGTAGTGTGCTAGTATAGCACTGTTCCATGCCAGGGGATGGTCTGTGTGGAAGATAAGGCGCTTATGTTCCCATTTTTATAAAAGTCAGCAAAAAGTGTCTTCTGATTTCCCATAAGGAGCTTCATTTTGTACTCTTTTCGTGTCTTATCATTCTTTACATACAGAGGGTACTGTATTTTAATTACCTCTGAACAGCGGGAGGGTGCTTCTAAGGCCTCTCCATTTGGTCGGGTAGACTGTGCAACTCTCCTGCCATTGTTGGGCTCAGGGGCTTTGACACCTCTCACTTCACACGTCAGTGCTAATTGAAGTTGCATCTCTTTGTACTAGCAAGCTTGGTAGCCTTAGCATTCAGTCCTTATCAAGTAAAATATATCATTGTAATGTATTTTTCTTCTTGGTTTTTTAAAGTAAAAAATAGCTTCAGACTAAACAATGCACACTCAGTTCCAGGTTGGATGGTGTTTTCAGGTTTCAGTTTGTTTGCCAGAGCATTTGCTGTATAGTTTGGGATTAGTAATCCTTGGTAGTAGAAAGCCTTCCAGGTAATTCCATCCAAAATCAGGTTGTAGGTTTGGAGTTTTGGTTTGGAATGAAGGTTATGTTGTGGAGGGTAGCATCCTGTATATGTCCCTGCCAAAAAAATCGATATCTAACTCTTTATCTAACTCTAAACCCCTCTCTGACACACACACTCTCTCTCTCTCTCTCTCTCTCTCTCTCTCTCTCTCTCTCTCTCTCTCTCTCTCTCTCTCTCTCTCATTCTCTGTAGTCTTTTCTCCTGCTCTCCACCACTAAAATATCTCTCTGGGTACGTTTAGACAGGCAGCCCAATTCTGATATTATTTTCACTAATTGGTCTTTAAACCAATCAGATCATCTCTGAAAAAGATCTGATGTGAAAATATCTGATGTGATTGGTCAAAAGACCAATTAGTGAATTGTGCTGCATGTGTGAATGCAGCCACTGCTTACTATGAGAGGCCTAATGCACGCTCAGATGCTTTCATGTTCATTGTACTCACACACAGAGCCAACCCATTTCACTCTGTCAGTTTCCACAGATTAATTTAACAATAAGGCAAAAGCTCTTACAGAGCACCCTCTATTTATTTCTGAATAACAAATAATTGATTAAAGGACACATGCAGCATTTTATGTTTCTGAAATAATAGTATTCCTACATTTTGTGGTTGTTAAATTATAAAAATGTTTTGTATCATAAAGTAGGCCTACTCCACATTTTTGTTGATTAACATGAAGAAACCAGAAATGGTTTGGGAATAATCTGATTGAGGGTCCCTGACTCAATCTGTTCGGTGGCAGGAGGTGACAGAAGGTCGACTGGAAGGTTCCTGTTGATCAGGCAGAATCTGGCAAGAGACGTCATAACATCATCTTTTGGTTTAAATCTGGTTGAAGCGATGAGAGGATGGATTTCCAGAAGACTGGATGTCCAGCCTTTGAGGGTGACCCAGTAATCGTGGCAGCTTCCATTTTGTATTACTCTGGTCAGCACGGTCCTTCCTCTCAAATATGGTGTTTCTGACAAGACACAGTGCTCAAACCCACCATGAAAATAATCCCACACAGGATAGCTTCAAGCATGTGCTATTCTACAGTGATAATGGATCTGAAGCATGTGCGGCGTAGCAGCAAGGGCCACTTCTTCCGTTTTCTCCCTCCTCTTCTTTTACATTGGCTGAATAACCCCTGATCGTATCGAAAAGGCACCTTGAGTGTTTTGTCAAACTCATTCCACGGATGTGCCTTAACCCTGTTGCGAGCCAGCGGGTGACAGTTTGTTGTTATCGTCTCCCCGCCCCTCTTTCTCCTCCCCCTCACCTTCCCTCTCGTATAATGTCACGCCTGTTTCTACGGATTCACAGGGCAGCCGAGCGCGACAGACGCATGGTGTGAGAGATGGGAAACAGAGGAGACGTCTGACAAAGCAGCATAGAGACTGGGGGCTCGTTGAGCCATTACATCGCGCTGTCACCTGAAACTGGGAGGAGGGGGGGGGGACCTTGCCAGGAAAGAACAGTGTCACAATGAGGCACAGTGGATTATGGGTTTGTGTCGTGTGTATGTGTGTGTATTTGTGTGATAGTGTGTTAGATAATGTGTGTGCGTGTATTTGTTTGTGATAGTGTGTGAGATAGTGTGTTTGTGTGTGTGTGTACTTGTGTGTGTGTGTGTGAGATAGTTTGTGTTTTAGAACAATTGGCTTTCTACCAGGCCTACCAGGACAATGTTAACCAGTTTATTTTAGGAAGATCAATAACAAACAAGAGGACAATGAGATTACAATTGTCCCGCCTGTTAGTTTGCATAAAAATTAAAGGTATAAAGGGAGGTTTTTAAGAATTTACAGTGACCTCATCTTCCCAACGGGCCAAACCTATCCAGCATTGCTCCATTGTATGAAAAATGTATGCACTCACTAATTGGAAGTCGCTCTGGATAAGAGCGTCTGCTAAATGACAAAAATGTCAAATGTATCTGTGGAGAGTATAGCAGATGCACCCCAGATGTCAACTGTCTCCATACATGCAAAGCATGGAGTCTTTTGATGCCACTCCTTTCATGTACTAGCATCTTTAAAGTACGGCGGGACAGGCGTTTGTAGGAACTTTCCACAAGAGAAAAGAGAGAAGTCAGAAAGAGAGCTGGGAAAAGAAAGACAGGAGTGAGATGAGAGAGTGTGCACTGTACATGCCTTTCAATGGGATCAAAGCCAGCAGGGAGTAAAGTGATAGAATCTAAGTCAGCAGCTAACAAATGATTTACACGGCAAACATGCGCTTCCACGGAAGAAAGGGGACATATTTACGATGAGGGAAAAAATCCCAACCACGGAGTGGAGGGTGAGAGGCTCAGACGTGTCAGTCTTTCACTGAGTTCTTTTCATTCCTTGGCAAGACTACAAAAAACACAAGGGGAAAAGGAGCTGGTGTTTCTCGGCCTGTTAGGTAGCATCCACATTAACGTAGAAGTGTTTAGTTTTTATTTACAATAAAAGTGACTCAAATGACATAATATATTATTTACCATTCATTTCTATTGGACACAAAATAATCTGAAACACAACCAAAACAAACAGCAAAGTCACAAGCTTGATGTAGTCATTGCATGCCATGAATATGGGACCGAATACTTAACTTTTTACTACTTTAATACACATATAAGTGAATTTGTCTCAATAATTTTAGTCCCCTAAAATGGGGGGACTATGGACAAAAAGTGCTGTAATTTCTAAACGGTTCACCCGATATGGATGAAAATACCCTCAAATTAAAGCTGACAGTCTGCACTTCATTGTTTGATTTCAAATTCTAACTTTTGGAGTATAGAGCCAAATGAAGAAAAAATCCATCACTGTTCCAATAATTACAGAGGAATTACTGTATTTCCCAACCCGTGACCTCCATGGAGGAAAATTATTCTCAGAATAAATATTAATTGTGAAAACAGCTGCTACCTGCTGCCATTGCTGTTTAGGAACTGAACCATTTGAGTTGAAAAGTGTTATGGTAAACTCAGTTTGTTTGTCTTTGATGAAAAGTTTGGTAGGTGATGGTGGTGGAGGACGCTACCCACAGGACTTAATCCACGAGTGGCAGCAGTTCCAATCCAGCCGTGTTATTGTTTTCTAACCTACCGTAACCCTTATCTTAACCACTCACTAACATGCCTAAATGTAACCTTACCCTAATATTAATATGAATACACGTATATAATATGTGCAAATTTACATGAAGTGAGCAGACGATGGAATCAAATCAAATGTTATTAGTCAAATGCTTCGTAAAACAACAGGTGTAGACTAACAGTGAAACGCTTACATACGGTCCTTCCCAACAATGCAGAGAGAAAGAAAATAGAGAAATAGTAGAAAAGTAATAGCGTAATAATAAAAGTAATAATAAATGACTTATCTTTTTAACCACAGATCATAGAAATGTGGCCTTTTATGTGTCTACGTTTTACATATATAGACACTGGTATGGTTCTGGAGATAATGAATATTAGGTTGAACAGTGGGATTGCCCTTTAAGGTTAGGTATAATTTCAGTGAGGTAAGGGTTAGGGGAAGGCATAAAAGTGAACATTGGGTTGGCGTACCGCAGTCCGTTGCCATTCATTTTCTGCTGGTCAAATATACACTGCGTTCAGGTTATATAATGTCAAATTTGTCTGTTTGCTCTCAAACGAGGTCAGAAGAAAGGTCAACACAGTCTCTACATGATAGATTGTTGTTTATTGATAGATTGATTGATGGATGGTTTTGTCGACTGGAGAAAGGTTAATTTTATTTTGTGTGGATATGTCCAATTTTGGGGTATGACCAAGATCTGATATCAGCTTTGCAGCAAAGAAAATCACATGTTTTAACGCTCATGAGATATGAAATAGTGTACATTAAATATTCTGAACATTGAAATATATTGTATTTTACCAGACGTGTATCCAGACTATTCTATTGTACATCCACAGGTATAAAACACTACCTTATGGCTTTGACAGTATTACCTGCTCTTGTACTGTGACTTCTATTGAAATGACACCAGAGAAAAAGCTCTACTTTGATTAGACTAGTAGTGCTTTGTGCCAGATTTTGCAGAGAGAGAGTGAGAGAGCGGGAGAGAAAGAGAGTGCGAGAGAGACAGACAGACAGACAGACAGAAGCGTTGAGTTCATTGAAAAGATTGTAGTCCAGGAAGTGTTGAGGAAGTGGAAGGTGTCTATATTCTGGTGCATTCTGAGAGGAGGTGATCCAAACAGCTCCTAATGTTTCCCAATCAGGTTGTTTTAGCTGTATTTGTCAAATTTGCATTTTCATCTCACCCAAACTAGCTTGGGACATCTGGTCTCCACTTACGTCGCTAATTAACCGCATGACTCCGAGAAGGAAGGGAACATGTGAAATTCTCATTTTAAAATAATGGTTAATCTGCTATTGGATGTTTGCCAACTGCAAATGAAGGGAAAATAAAACCATGTATGATCGGTATTTAACAGTAAATGGAAATATGTTTTTCTGTTTTCTGTGTTGTGTCTTGCGGGAAATCTGTGCTCTTTGTAATGCACGCACGCACACACACACACACACAGACACACACACACACACACACACACACACACACACACACACACACACACACACACACACACACACACACACACACACACACACACACACACACACACACACACACACACACACACACACGTCTCTCACTCCTAAAGGCACATACATAGCTAGCTGACCTTAAAGAATGTACAAGAGAGAAAAAAATATCACAGCCAAGACAATGCATCTCCTCATGTTGTATGTAATCAAATCCATATCAGTATCAACCCTGGAACCATTTCCCTTATTGTCACATTCAAATGAAACTGACCGAGGATGCTTTCCTGCAGTGCTTTAGTCTTTTAAAAAACTATGTATCTTAAATATCTCAAGAATGGGTGAGCAGGCACTGGCGACGACTCTGGTCATGGCTGCGATTCAGACTGAATACCCAACATGGCCTGCGGCATCCGCGGCAGCTACTGTGGCGTCCCTCGTGCTCTTACGAAAACTGGGAGCCAGCTCACTCTCCACCCTACACGGCTAATGAAAGCTGGGCATGGACCCTGGAGCTATAAACAAACGCTCCCGCGGTGTTGACATTTCCAATGGATTTCTGTGTGTGCCTCGCCACTCGCCCGGGCTCTCTACTGTGAAGGAGGGGAAGCCAAACAATTACCCTGCAGATGGATTGAGCCCCACTGCATGGGGAGTTGGTTTCAAGTAGAGGAATGGTAGCTGGGCAGCAGGGCCCTGTGTTCCCTGTGTCAACAGGCGTGGAGGGTAGCTAGGCGGCAGGGCCTTGTGTTCCCTGTGTCAACAGGCGTGGAGGGTAGCTATGCAGCAGGGCCTTGTGTTCCCTGTGTCAACAGGCGTGGAGGGTAGCTAGGCGGCAGGGCCTTGTGTTCCCCGTGTCAACAGGCGTGGAGGGTAGCTATGCAGCAGGGCCTTGTGTTCCCTGTGTCAACAGGCGTGGAGTGTAGCTAGGCGGCAGGGCCTTGTGTTCCCTGTGTCAACAGGCGTGGAGGGTAGCTATGCAGCAGGGCCTTGTGTTCCATGTGTCAACAGGCGTGGAGTGTAGCTAGGCGGCAGGGCCTTGTGTTCCCTGTGTCAACAGGCGTGGAGTTTAGCTAGGCGGCAGGGCCTTGTGTTCCCTGTGTCAACAGGCACGGAGCAGACATATAGAAGTGTGTATGCACATACGCATGCAATACACACACAGACACACACATGCACACACACACACAACACTCAAAGATGGATGGACATGTGACCAAATATATAGACATATAGATGTTCAAACAGACACATCACACATTAACTTTTTGTTAAAAAATATCCCAAGGCTCAGTGACCGTTGAAAGAGTCCATGCTGTGAAAGGAGCCAGACCATTGATAGAGTCCATGCTGTGAAAGGAGCCAGACCATTGATAGAGTCCATGCTGTGAAAGGAGCCAGACCATTGATAGAGTCCATGCTGTGAAAGGAGCCAGACCATTGATAGAGTCCATGCTGTGAAAGGAGCCAGACCATTGATAGAGTCCATGCTGTGAAAGGAGCCAGACCATTTATAGAGTCCATGCTGTGAAAGGAGCCAGGCCATGCAATGACAGACTACTCAGGTCTCCTGCTGTTGGTGTGAGAGCAGACTCAGCCAGTAGACCCAGACATTCTCAACCCACTCTTGTGGGATGAAGACACAGTGCTCAATCCAATCTCTTTTCCACCATCTTAACATATCACTCTCCCATCTATGCGTGTGCACGTGCATAAATATGACAGATGCTTGTTGCTCTCTCTGGTTATAAATCAAAATAAAATAAAATAAAATTGTATTGGTCACATACACATTTTTTGGCAGATGTTATTGCGGGTGTAGCTAAATGCTTGTGTTCCTAGCTCCAACAGTGCAGTAGTATCTAACAATTCACAACAATACACACAAATAGAAAAATGCAGGCTCATGTGCGAGATGGATGAGCATCTGTTTTGCATCACAGATGAGGTGGATGATGGGAAAAGGAGGCAGAGCACAGATGAGGTGGATGATGGGAAAAGGAGGCAGAGCACAGATGAGGTGGATGATGGGAAATGGAGGCAGAGCACAGATGAGGTGGATGATGGGAAATGGAGGCAGAGCATAGAGAGAAAAGAGGAGAGAGAGGACAGAGGTTTCAGACCATAGTATTTGAATTCTGAAGCATAATTTTTTAAGGATCACATTGATAATAATCAATGTGAGTTAAACCGGGGTACAACATGCTTTTAAACTGTTTGGATATGATCAATAGTCTGAGATCGAATGATGTTTTCTCCTCTAGCATTCCTAGTGATAATCATCAACTCCATTGAATTTGGGATGATTGATTCTTTGAACTTGTTCCAATATCATAAAGATGGAACTATTTCGTTCTTTCCTACGTCAGTTTTCTTCCAAACCCCTACGACTAATTTTGTCCTTCTCATGACAACGACTGTGCTCATTAAAACATCTGTATTGGCATACCTGCAGACTGTTCTCTGTGATGTGGTCTTTGCTGGATTTTGCTTGATTCAGTCCATTTGATGCCGGTGTGTTTTGATGTAAAACTGAAAGCGTCAATGCCGTCTGCTTATTGATCATCTATTGTGTTGGGGGAACGCACACTTTTAAATTAGCTTGCAAAACTTACTGTATTTCCACTGTGCGAATTCTGTCACATCAAAGTTTTAATCTGCTCCATTGTCAGCCATGTACTCTGGAGGAAGTATGCTACCTACTGTTAGTACCGGTATACATGTATTTTGTTTTACTGTTAGATGTGAAGATAATGCTCAGAGCATGTAAGCTCAGCTGGCTTCTTGAGATAAAATGCTTTGGGGATTGTATTGCCGATCATGCCATTGTCTTGAAATGAAAGAAAGTACCAGAATACATACATATATTTGTCTACTGTAGTTTCTGGTGTGTCTAGCTAGTGTGATGTGATTTTGGTGAACAATGAAATGGATGAAAATAGCTCCATGCCATGATAATGAGCTGTCAGTATTTAAGAAAGGACTTTCTACCCCCTGATCTCACACACACACGCACGCATGCACACACACACACACACAAACTCACATGCACGCACACACACACACTCTTGCATGGGGTGTCCAGTGTGCTGTGGCCTGAGGAGCTGGGTGTCCACTTGGTTCAGGATGAGGGCCAGTGACACTAATCTGAATGATGAGGTGGTGAGAAGGCCCACACATTATGATGGGTCCATATCTATCTGCCCTAATGAGTAGGAGGGGGTGGGGGGAGTGGGTAAGTACACAAATCCTCTTTCAATTATGTAACACAGAGACGAATGACAAGCTATGATTTTATTTAATGGCTGGATGTTTTTTCTTATGTGAATGTGGGTGAAAGAGGTGAGGAATAAGAGGAAAAAGAGGACTAAGAGGCAGGCTGTGATTTGGGGGAGGGGGAAGGCTGTGGGTTGGGGGAGAGGTTGGGGGAAGGCTGTGGGTTTGGGTTGGGGGAAGACTGTGGGTCAGGGTTGGGGGAAGGTTGTTGGTTGGGGTTTGGGAGGCTGTGGGTTGGGGGAGGGGTTGGGGTTGGGGGAAGGATTTGGGTTAGGCTTGGTATGGGGGAAGGCTGTGGGTTAGGGTTGGTGTTGGGTTGAGGGTTGGGTGAAGGCTGTGGGTTGGGGTGGGTGTTGGGGGAAGGCTGTGGGTTAAGGTTGGTATTGGGGGAAGGCTGTGGGTTGAGGTTGGTGTTGGGGGAAGGCTGTGGGTTGGGGTGGGGGAAGACTGTGGGTTGGGGTTAGTGTTAGGGGAAGGCTGTGGGTTGGGGTTGGTGTTGGGGGAAGGCTGTGGGTTATGGTTGGTGTTGGGGGAAGGCTGTGGGTTATGGTTGGTGTTGGGGGAAGGCTGTGGGTTAGGGTTGGTATTGGGAGAAGGCTGTGGGTTATGGTTGGTGTTGGGGGAAGGCTGTGGGTTGGGGTTGGTGTTGGGGAAGGCTGTGGGGTTGGTGTTGGGGTTGGTGTTGGGGAAGGGCTGTGGGTTGGGGTTGGTATTGGGGGAAGGCTGTTGGTTGGGGTTGGTGTTGGGGGAAGGCTGTGGGTTGGAGTTGGTGTTGGGAAAAGGGTGTTGTTTGGGGTTGGTGTTCGGGGAAGGCTGTGGGTTAGGGTTGGTGTTGGGAGAATGCTGTGGGTTGTGGTTGTTGTTGGGGGAAGGCTATGGGTTGGGGTTGGTGTTGGGGAAAGGCTGTGGGTTGGGGTTGGTGTTGGGGAAAGGCTGTTGGTTGGGGTTGGTGTTGATGGAAGGCTGTGGTTTGGGGTTGGTGTTGGGGGAACGCTGTGGGTTGGGGTTGGTGTTTGGGGGAAGGCTGTGGGTTGGGGTTGGTGTTGGGGGAAGGCTGTGGGTTGGGGTTGGTGTTGGTGGAAGGCTGTGGGTTGGGATTGGTGTTGGGGGAAGGCTGTGGGTTGGGGTTGGTGTTGAGGTAAGGCTGTGGGTTGGGGTTGGTGTTGGTGGAAGGCTGTGGGTTGGGGTTGGTGTTGGGAAAATGCTGTGGGTTGGGATTGGTGTTGGGGAAAGGCTGTGGGTTGGGGTTGGTGTTGGGGGAAGGCTGTGGGTTGGGGTTGGGGTTGGTGGAAGATTGTGGGTTGGGGTTGGTGTTGGGAAAATGCTGCGGGTTGGGATTGGTGTTGGGGGGAGACTGTGGGTTGGAATTGTTGTTGGAGTTAGGCTGTGGGTTGGGGTTGGTGTTGGGGGAAGGCTGTTGGTTGGGGTTTGTGTTGGGGAAGGCTGTGGGTTGGGGTTGGGGTTGGGGTTGGGGGAAGGCTGTGGGGGAAGACTGTGGGTTGGGGTTTGTGTTGGGGGAAGGCTGTGGGTTGGGGTTGGTGTTGGGGGAAGGCTGTGGGTTAGGGTTGGTATTGGGGGAAGGCTGTGGGTTATGGTTAGTGTTGGGGGAAGGCAGTGGGTTGGGGTTGGTGTTGGGGGAAGGCTGTTAGTTGGGGTTGGTGTTGGTGGAAGGCTGTGGGTTGAGGTTGGGGTTGGTGTTGGGGGAATGCTGTGGGTTGGGGTTGATGTTGGGGGAAGGCTGTGGGTTGGCGTTGGTGTTGGGGGAAGGCTGTGGGTTGGGGTTGGTGTTGGTGGAAGGCTGTGGGTTGGGGTTGGTGTTGGGGGAATGCTGTGGGTTGGGGTTGGTGTTTGGGGAAGGCTGTGGGTTGGGGTTGGTGTTGGGGGAATGCTGTAGGTTGGGGTTGGTGTTGGGGGAAGGCTGTGGGTTGGGGTTGGTTTTGGGGGAATGCTGTGGGTTGGGGTTGGTGTTGGGGGATGGCTGTGGGTTGGGGTTGGTGTTGAGGGAATGCTGTGGGTTGGGTTTGGTGTTGGGGGAAGGCTGTGGGTTGGCGTTGGTGTTGGTGTTGGGGGTAGGCTGTAGGTTGGGGTTGGGGTTGGGGTTGGGGGAAGGCTGTGGGGGAAGACTGTGGGTTGGGGTTTGTGTTGGGGGAAGGCTGTGGGTTGGGGTTGGTGTTGGGGGAAGGCTGTGGGTTGGGGTTGGTGTTGGGGGAAGGTTGTGGGTTGGGGTTGGTGTTGGTGGAAGGCTGTGGGTTGGGGTTGGTGTTGGGGGAATGCTGTGGGTTGGGGTTGGTGTTGGGGGAAGGCTGTGGGTTGGGGTTGGTGTTGGGGGAAGGCTGTTGGTTGGGGTTGGTGTTGGGGGAAGGCTGTGGGTTGGGGTTGGTGTTGGAGAAAAGCTATAGGTTGGGGTTGGTGTTGGGGGAAGGCTGTGGGTTGGGGTTGGTGTTGGGGAAATGCTGTGGGTTGGGGTTGGTGTTGGGGGAAGGCTGTGGGTTCGGGTTGGTGTTGGGGGAAGGCTGTAGGTTGGGGTTGGTGTTGGGGGAAGGCTGTTGGTTGGGGTTGGTGTTGGGGGAAGGCTGTGGGTTGGGGTTGGTGTTGGGGGAAGGCTGTGGGTTGGGGTTTGTGTTGGGGGAAGGCTGTGGGTTGGGATTGGTGTTGGGGGAAGGCTGTGGGTTGGGGTTGGTGTTGGGGGAAGGCTGTGGGTTGGGGTTGGTGTTGGTGGAAGGCTGTGGGTTGGGGTTGGTGTTGGGGGAATGCTGTGGGTTGGGGTTGGTGTTGGGGGAAGGCTGTGGGTTGGGGTTGGTGTTGGGGGAAGGCTGTTGGTTGGGGTTGGTGTTGGGGGAAGGCTGTGGGTTGGGGTTGGTGTTGGGGGAATGCTGTGGGTTGGGGTTGGTGTTGGGGGAAGGCTTTGGGTTGGGGTTGGTGTTGGGGGAAGGCTGTGGGTTGTGTGTGTGTTGTTGTTGTGCTGTTCAACTCCATCAAACCCAAAACGATGTGACTGTAGTTCAAGTGTCTGGTTATATACCCCCAACACACATACCAAACACGCGCACGCACGCACGCACTCATATGCACACACACACACACACACACACACACACACACACACACACACACACACACACACACACACACACACACACACACACACACACACACACAGCTGTTATGTTTGTATGTTTCAGTGAATGAGATCAAATTGCCACCCTATTCAATTCATGCACAGTTATTGTGGTATTATTAATAATAGCAGTAATTACATGTACTTGATGGTAACAGACCTTGCTGTTTTCACCAAATGTCAAATGTACTTATTTCAATGTCCCTGTGTGTGGCAGAGTGCAATCTGACGATAGATTGGATAATATAATTTAGTCCAACCATAAATATTTGATAATGCTAATATTATCCTAGCAAGGGGTAGCGTAATACCATGCTGATATCAATATACCATTGAACAAGCCTCCGTTTTTGAAATATGTCTCTTTCCCTGATCCCTTTCTTTTTCTACCACCAGCTGTTTCCAATCACACTGTATCTTTAAAAGAGGAGAATTGCTAATTAGCGATGAGCACATATAACATAGCCATGCCTGCCAGTGTGTGGAGTGTAATTGAAAACAGTTTGACTCAAATTGGTTTATTTCTTTGTTATTATTTTTGCCTTCTGGGATGTCCTCCTGTGAAAGCAAGCTCAGGGCCGTATCCACAAAAGCATCTCAGAGTAGGACTGATGATCTAGGATCTGTCCATATAATCCTATTCATTATGATCTTGAAGGCATAATGTTCTCTTTGGTGGTGCTAAAACAATCAGGCGCCACCAGTAGTGGATGCTCCTCAGGGGTTTTCATAAGCAGCAAGTGGTGTGTTTGCAGGTGCTGTCCGTGGCACTGGTTGTAGCTCCACAAAGAGGGGATATGGCTCAACATTGCCTAGAATAGAAGGTTATGTGGTGTGTTGTAGGGGGTGCTGATTCTATAAGCTAGCCAGGGTCCTAAAATCCAAACTTTCTCTACCTGCTATCCATGGTCCTGAAATCAGCTTTTCGCAGGCCTCAGAGTGCAGTAATAGCATATGAGAAATGGAGGTGTCCTTGTTCATCACTGCAACAGAGAGAAAAAAACAACAACAAAATAAATGATTTCAATTAAATTACCTCTTTCTTCTTTTCTGTTCCGTAGTTTTATTCTCCTTTTTGTGTTCCAAATTGAATTGTTTCTTTGTTCCCATAACGATACATCTACTAAGAGCTTGATTGCTTTTCCTAATTATTCTGTTTATTCCTCCTGCAGGCCAGGTCCTCTTATTGGTGTAATTAATTTCAAAGATAACTTGTCCTCCGCTCGGATTAGAAATGTCTCTAGATAAGGCAATGACAGAAGGGATGGGTGAGGGAGAGGGATATGTTTGTGTGCATGTGTGTGTTGTGTGTGTGTATGTGTGTGTGTGTGTGTGTGTGTGTGAGAGAGAGAGAGAGAGAGAGAGAGAGAGAGAGAGAGAGAGAGAGAGAGAGAGAGAGAGAGAGAGAGAGAGAGAGAGAGAGAGAGAGAGAGAGAGAGAGAGAGAGAGAGAGAGAGAGAGAGAGAGAGAGAGAGAGAGAGAGAGAGAGAGAGAGAGAGAGAGAGAGAGAGAGAGAGAGAGAGAGAGAGAGAGAGAGAGAGAGAGAGAGAGAGAGAGAGAGATCGAGAGAGAGATCGAGAGAGAGATCGAGAGAGATCGAGAGAGAGAGAGAGAGAGAGAGAGAGATCGAGAGAGAGATCGAGAGAGAGATCGAGAGAGATCGAGAGAGAGAGAGAGAGAGAGAGAGAGAGAGAGAGAGAGAGAGAGAGAGAGAGAGAGAGAGAGAGAGAGAGAGAGAGTTAGTGAGAGGGGGGGGTCAGTCTAATTAGCCTGACAGGAGAGCGGGCTACCTGACTCCCTCCATCTCCTCTTCCTCACTATCACACGTTTGCATGCCGCACTACGATTCTTCCCCCTCCTATCTCCTTCCACTGTTTAATGTTTCCCCCGTTTGTGGGGAATAAGGATTTTGTCCTCGTAGGCATCCGTAGAGCAAGCAGTCAATACATAGCTTGCTAATTACATGACAAGTTCCATGTGCTGGCCTAATGGGCTACTTAGGACACAGATTCCTAGAACCATTCAAAGAGAAAAACAAATCAAAATATATATCATTTAACCAGAACAACCTGCTCTTTAATGTACCTAACAGATCAATATATCTGATTTAACCAGAACAACCTGCTCTTTAATGTAACTAACATATCAATATATCTGATTCAACCAGAACAACCTGCTCTTTAATGTACCTAACATATCAATATATCTGATTTAACCAGAACAACCTTCTCTTTGAAGTACCTAACAGATCAATATATCTGATTCAACCAGTACAAAGTGCTCTTTAATGTACCTAACATATTAATATATCTGATTCAACCAGAACAACCTGCTCTTTAATATACCCAACATATCAATATATCTGATTTAACCAGAACAACCTGCTGTTTAATGTACCTAACACATCAATATATCTGATTTAACCAGTACAACCTGCTCTTTAATGTACTTAACAGATCAATATATCTGATTCAACCATTACAACCTGCTCATTCATGTACCTTAATTTTGACCTCTTGCCAGCCAACTCTTGTTTTTACTTTTACCCTTCCCTTCTGTTCATCTCTGCTGTTGTTTTGTCTCCTTTGTCACGAGGCCAACTCTCTGATGTGAAAATCATTGCTGGGTGTGTGCCACTTAGTGAGAGGGGCTTTCATTTGCTCTGTTGCCCCAGCGGAGTGCTCTCTGTGCCCCCTCTCTCCTCCCTTCCCCTCCCGCAGCGTTGGGTATCGACGGCGGGCTGTCAGTGGCTTACCTGGAGGTACATTAGGAAAGGGCCCTAACAAAAAACAAAGTCCTAGCCTCCAAATTCATTCTTAAGTCTAGGGAGAGATGGAGGGGCATGTCGAGACCGACCATTGCTCGTAATAGAGCCAGGGAGCGAAGCCCCCCGAGGGCTGGATCGATCAGACGTTCTTCAGAGGAGTCGCTAACACACCATCCAACATGGAGAGAAATAGAACGAGGGAGAGGGGAAGAGGTAGAAAAACAAGTGAAGGGAATAGACAAATAGAGTGGCTGTGATGTTGATTGGTCATTAATATCTCTCAGGTTAATATGTTGTGATGGATCATTAATATCTCTCAGGTTAATATGTTGTGATTCGATCGGTGTGACAGAGTGAGAGGGCTGTGTTAAGTTGACAGTCTCAGACACGTGGACAGAGCTAAGTGAAGTGAACCATGTGACAACAGAAACTTGAGCTCAGCAACCAAATGCTCACATTGTCCCGATTGCAACAGTTTGAAAAACATTTAGGCTGGGATTCAATCCAATCACGCTTGTAGACAACTTAGCTTTTAAAGGCAATGTTGCTGTGTTCGTGGAGATCGCTTTCAAGGTCAACACTGCAGATGTCGGTTCAATTAGAAATTACCTTTAAATGTCAAGATATAATGTGGATCTAGTGCGGATTGGAATGAATCCAGGCTTTATTTTCTACAAAGCAAAATGACTGACATTTCCGTTCGAGCATGACAGTTTAGCAAGCGCTGAAGGTAAGGGTAAGGTTAGAAAACAAGACAAAAACATGCCGGTTTTCAAACAGCTCTCCCTCATGTATTTCTAGTTCTGTGTGCGTTACTCCATCCGCCACCGCCAACCAACCACAGCCATTTCCTGTTCCTGTCGCATTTCCACTCTCTTTTTGTGGTCAATTGTTTTTAATTTGCAAAAGACATTGAACAAAGACATCTATGTAAATTGTATACCTAATCGTTGCCCAAATAAGAAATCAAACACAATAAAAAAGGTCCATTTATAAAATAAAAAAGTCCTTAAAAACCCAGTCACCGCTGCTTGAGGCTGCAGTACCACCATACACACAGATCAGACGTATAAAGATGAGCAATGTGATAACAAGCTGCAGCAAGGCTCAGTGTTCAAGTAACTACACACACAGTGGGAAGGTGTGGTGTTGTGTTCTGGTTATTGTCACATACTGCACAGCATATATACTATACACATATAGCATATATTTGATCATAGAAAGATACACTATATATACAAAGTATGTGGACAACCCTTCAAATTAGTGGATTTGGCTATTTCAGCCACACCTGTTGCTGACAGGTGTATAAAATTGAGCACACAGCCATGCAATCTCCATAAACGAACATTGGCAGTAGAATGGCCTTACTGAAGAGCTCAGTGACTTTCAACGTGGCACTGTCATAGGATGCCACCTTTTCTGCCCTGCTAGAGCTGCCCCGGTCAACTGTAAATGCAGTTATTGTGAAGTGGAATCGTCTAGGAGCAACAACGGCTCAGCCGCTAAGTGGTAGGCCACACAAGCTCACAGAACAGGACCACGAGTGCTGAAGCGCATAACGCGTAAAAATCGCCTGTCCTCGTTTGAAACACTCACTACCGAGTTCCAATCTGCCTCTGGAAGTAAGGTCAGCACAATAACTGTTAGTTGGGAGCTTCATGACATGGGTCCATGGCCGAGCAGCCGCACACAAGCCTAAGATCACCATGCGTAATGCCAAGCCTCGGCTGGAGTGTTGTAAAGCTCGCTGCCATTGGACTCTGTAGCAGTGGAAACGAGTTCACTGGAGTGATGAATCACGCTTCACCATCTGGCAGTGCGAAGGACAAATCTGGGTTTGGCGGATGCCAGGAGAATGCTACTTGCCCCGATCCATAGTGCCAACTGTAAAGTTTGGTGAAGGAGGAATAATGGTCTGGGGCTGTTTTTCATAGTTTGGGCTAGGCCCCTTAGTTCCAAGGAAGGGAAATCTTAACGCTATAGCATTCTAGATGATTCTCTGCTTCCAACTTTGTGGTAACAGTTTGGGGAAGGCCCTTTCCTGTTTCAGCATGACAATGCCCCCGTGCACAAAATGAGGTCCATACAGAAATGGTTGGTCGAGATCGGTGTGGAAGAACATGACTGGCCTTGACTGGCCTGACCTCAACCCCATCGAACACCTTTGGGATGAATTGGAACGCCGACTGCGAGCCAGGCCTAATCACCCAACATCAGTGCCGGACCTCACTAATGCTCTTGTGGCTGAATGGAAGCAAGTCCCAGCAGCAATGTTCCAACATCTAGTGGAAAGCCTTCCCAGAAGAGTGGAGGCTGTTATAGCAGCAAAGGGGGGACCAACTCCATATTAATGCCCATGATTTTGGAATGAGATGTTCGACGAGCAGATGTCCACATACTTTTGGTCATGTAGTGTAAGACAGTGTAAGACATTGTGGAAAGATATACTATTCTTGGCTCACCATTCAAAAGTAATTGTCAGTGAGTGTCAGCTGGGTTATAATAGGCATACACCCTTAACTGTAGATTACAGTGCTTAATTAGAGCAGAATGTGAGCTACATAGTGTAGGATTCAATCACTAAGTGAATACCCATGCAAGGGCTAAACAAGACTTTGTTAACGATCTAATCAACTGATGAGCTCCTTACGGATAGATAATTATTCAACTCCTTAGCAAATCTGATTTCCTTACTTCAGTCTAATTGACTGGTTAACACTCTAGTGCTGGCCAAGCTGAGAGATACTTTATATCACGTACACAAATGCGGACCCACGCACGCACACACACACACACACACACACACTCACTCACACACACACTGGGTCACTCTTTCAGACCACTGCCTGTAATAAAAACAGTGTGTGTGTTTTACCAGTCCGTCCACTTGGGCAGATGGCACTGAGGAGGGACCCATACAGAGTCACAGATGAGGGGTCGCTGCCCCTGTGAATATCCTGAAAGATACTCTAGCACTTACTCTCCAACTGGGAGAAACCACATAACGTGCAATTTAACTTAGCCTGACTATGTAGCCATGTATTATTACATGGTCAAACTTTCTACTTTAAATGTTTATTTATTTAACCAGGTAAGTTGACTGAGAACACATTCTCATTTACAGCAATGACCTGAGGAATAGCTACAGGGGAGAGGAGGGGGGATGATTAGGTGGCCATTATGGTACGAGGGCCACATTGGGAATTTAGCCAGGACACCAGGGTAAACACCCCTATTCTTACCATAAGTGCCATGGGATCTTTAGTGACCACAGAGAGCCAGGACACCCATTTAACATCCAATCCAAAAGACAGCACAATACACAGGACAATGTCCCCAGTCACTGCCCTGGGGCATTGGGATCTAACTTTTTTTAGACCAGAGGAAAGTGTGCATCCTACTGGCCCTCCAACACCACTTCCAGCAGCATCTGGTCTCCGATCCAGAGGCCGACCAGGACCAACCCTGCTTAGCTTCAGAGGCAAGCCAGCAGTGGGATGCAGGGTTGTAGGCCATTCCATTGTAATGCAGAAGGAGATATATCAGCTGCCTACTAAACCCCTACATTATATGTAAGCCGGAGGGACAATTTACTCTAAATAAACTACAGTAAACATTAGACAGACAGTCATAAACATACTTTTTTTAAAGTTCATAAACATTACTTGTTTTTCTCTTGATTTTGGAAAGGTGTGTCATTTAATCTGTGCATTATATTTCATATCTGTTTTTTGAGACATCTATACTACCGTGCAACATGATATACTTACTGTACCACTGAAGCTGTTTTGTGTTTTGTATGTAGGCTATAACCTGATCATCGTATGGGTAAAATAGGAAAATCTTTATTGTTGTGTGAATATGTGTGGGTGAGTTTTGTTTTGTTATCTGAAAGCATAGTTTCTCCCTCTTTCATCAAGAAAGTGGTTGCAAGGTTTCTTTATGCATCATTAAATGAGAGGGATGCAATGCATCATGGGTGACCGTACTAGCCCTTGGCACCGAAACACTTCTGTTGTACATATTCGCCATCTTTACATGTAGTGTGGCAGAAGTAATTGTACACACACACAAAATTCTCAGTTTGTTAGGCAGTCTGATTCATTACATTATGTGAGAGTGCATCTATTAAGGTGCTTACAGCAATGAAAATCTGCCTCTTGATTGCATACCCCACATGCTTAGTGGTTTGCCTGATGACTATTTTAATGCATAATTTACTGATATAGATCTTCAACACACCATATGTTTGGTATACAGTTAATTAGAAGGTACATGTAGCTGGAGCTACATTTCCCTTGATGCCCCTGACCCTGAAATATTAATGCATATTTACAGTGTTGGGGAGTCATTGAAAATGGTCAATACTATATTTTTTCGCCTTTGATCCACAAGAAGGAGGCCTGAGATGGACCACACACGGTGGATTACCTCTCCCCATTGTTATTACCATGAAAAATGGCCTGTTGACATGAAAGCATCACAGAGGGGCTTTTAGCTGACACGTTTCGGCAGGGGGCACCATTCAGAGAAGAATGGGACATTTATATGGCCTCAGAGCAGAGCGAGAGAACGAGAAAAGAAGAGTATCAGGGGAGGTAGAGAGGGGATGTAAGAGACGGGTGCTTTGAGAGTTTAGTAAAAAGTGTATGTGTGTTTTTTCGCCAACTGGTGGGGGTGGGGGGGGGTTCTCATACGCAGCAAGTAGTGTGTTTGCAGGTGCTGTCCATGGGACTGGTTCTAGCTCCACAGAGAGGGGATACGGCACAACATCACCTAGAATAGAAGGTTATGAGGTGTGTTGTAGGTGGGGCTGATTCTATAAGCTAGCCATGGTTCCTGAAATCCAAACATTCTCTACCTGCTATCCATGGTCCTGAAATCAGCTTTTCGCAGGCCTCAGAGTGCAGTAACAGCATATGAGAAATGGAGGTGTCCTTGTCCATCACTGCAACAGAGGGAAAAATAGACAAAAAAGAAAAGTTTTCAATTAAATTACCTCTTTCTTCTATTCTGTACCTTAGTTTTCTTCTTCTCCTTTTTGTGTTCTAAATTGAATAGTTTCTTTGTTCCCATACATCTAGTAAGAGCTTGATTGCTTTTCCTAATTATGTTTTGTCAAGGGGGGCAGGGGGATGGCGGGGGGGGGCTGCATTCGGTCTTCAACCAGGTCCGGAGGGCCACATTTTTTATTTTTAGTACTTCCTCGAAAGTAAACATTTGAAAATAAAGTTGTCCTCTATCCTCTATATATTGTTTTGGGAATTGTGGATGCTTCCTGACTGTCTAGCTTTCATTCCGGTGATCTTAGCAACCTGGACAGTGAAGAGACTGTATAAATGTAGGTCCATTGTCATTTCTACACAGTTTCCATTTGGTTTTAGTAATTTCAATGAAGATTCAGATCATTTTTCCCAGTAAATCATATAAAAAAATTTAAAAAATTAAACCTTGGGCCATATTGAATGGGCTGGCCGTACAGTGTGTTTGACACCCCTACATTAGATAATAAAGGACAGCTTTAATTCAGTCTAATCCTTTTTAAGCCCCCTATGAGAGTTGCCCAGTCACCATGGGATAACCTACCCCTGGAGAGACCTGACACTCTTAGAACCCCACCTGTACAGTCATGCTTCACTGTGTAGGCTACACACTGTACTCACCAGTACCAATGCAGCTGCTACACCAACCTATTCTTCACTGTGTAGGCTACACACTGTACTCACCAGTACCAATGCAGCTGCTACACCAACCTATTCTTCACTGTGTAGGCTACACACTGTACTCACCAGTACCAATGCAGCTGCTACACCAACCTATTCTTCACTGTGTAGGCTACACACTGTACTCACCAGTTCAGCTGTTTTGTAATCAGTTACGTCATCTGATTACAAAAAGCCTGTAACTGTAATCAGTTACGTTACCATTTAAAAAAATGTAATCTGATTACATTTACGGCATTTAGCAGACACTCTTATCCAGAGCGACTTACAGGAGCATTTAGGGTTAAGTGCCTTGCTTAAGGGCACATCGACAGATTTTTCACATAGTCGGCTCGGGGATTAGAACCAGCGACCTTTCGATTACTGCCACAACGCTCTTACCCACTAAGCTACCTGCCGGATTACAGACACTTTATAAATACTAGATGATTAGTAATTGGATAACTTTTAAATTGTGAAAGGATGTTTGTGAAAAAATACATTATGACACCTTTCTGTTTTCTAAATGACATTGAAAAAAGCCGCAAGTTTACATTTGTTCCACCTGAGTCTGACCACAAGTCAGAGACCACTATGATGACACACTAAATGAGTTTGATGGATCGTTTTAGTCTTCTTCTAATGCCTCTTAAGGGGAAAGTAATCCAAAAGTAACAGAAAGTAATCAGATTACGTTACTGAGTTTGGGTAATCCAAAAGTTACATTACTGAAAAAAAATGTGGACAGGTAACTAGTAACTGTAACAGATTACATTTCGAAATCAATTTACCAAACGCTGTCACAACCTCATTGATATACTCATATAACCATATGAACACAAATACACATATGAATGCCCTACGGCCTGCACAGGCATACACACACACTCACACACACAGCTGGTTGTGGGGTGCTCAAATTCCTCTAAGCCTCATAAACCTGGGTTATGTTCAATGGTTTCATCCACGAAACCCACGCTTTGACAAGAGCACCACCATGAAATGATTGCATGAAATAGGGTTTAAATGAAACAGGACTTTCATGTAAGCTGCCGAGTGCGCTCGGGGATTGGGATTGTGGCTCGGCTGGGGTGAGCCTTCCAGCGGTAGTCGTTGTTGTCGTAGGCACCTCGCAGCTCTCTGACTGGCCCACACAGCACTCCTACACACAAACAGGGGAGAGACACAACGCTGTCCATGTCATTTCTATGGGATTTAATTCATGTACATCTGTTTAGCAGAGGGATGACCTGTTGACATGGATTACTTTAATGCAGAGAGGCAAACACTATCAGAAGAACAGGCATAACTGCCAATCAAATGATGTGTTTTCAGACATTTTAAGAGATGCTCCTACATTTAAAAGACGTTCACACAATGACAATATGGCTTAGGTTTCCAATGTATCATAGCTCTGTTGTCTTTTAACTGTGTCAACTCCTGCATACGGTAACAACAGACTCCCGGTAGTACAGGTGAGCTGAGACGCATACGGAGCCCCTAATCTCCTTATTTATTTATTCAATAACACCTCCCCGCCTTGGCAGTTAACATTCATTATACCATGTTCTCTCTATCCCCATAGATCCAATGTTAATATCCCATTCACCATGGAGACACAGCGTCCGTGCCAGACTACAAATGTTTGAGCTCCGAGGCATACCCGGGAAGAACCATCTCATATCATAATTACTTTAAATGTTTTGGAAACATTTAGCCAGCCCTCTTGCTCTCCTATGTTTTGGTACTGTGGCAGTCATCTGGTTTTAGCGTGCCATGCTAGTTTTTGACAAACGGCTCCAGCAGCATGCAGAGATTACAGTACATGCTGAGACTGATTAGCCTACAATCTTAGAAAAAAATGGTTATCAATTACTTGAATGGGTTCCATTTGGGTTCCATGTAGAACCCTTTCCACAGAGAGTTCTAAATATAATCGAAAAGTGTTCTCCTATGGGGACTGCCGAAGAACCCTTTTGGAAACCTGTTTTCTAAGAGTGTATGTATTAAATGTATTAGAATGACATGTCTTAATAGAGATGCAGTGTGGGGTGGCCGTAAGGCCAATAACAGGGAGGAGGGGTTTAATTCCACTCAAACTTAATAATGCCACTCAAACTACATATTGGCCAGATGGAATATGGAGGCGCAGAATCTCAAAAAGAATGTAATAAAAAAATTAAACATTACGGGGATCAATTAGTCTCACACAACATATTGCTCAGTTATATTGATTAGATATGTAGACAATGAATACCTCGAGGCCAATGCTAATAAACAAATAAAGAACTGCTGCTCCTGAGCGTGCTCCTCCTCCAATCTCTTTCTCTGTGTGAGATATATATATATATATATATATATATATATATATATATATATATATATATATATATATATATATATATATATATATATATAGATAGATATGTGAATGTATAAAGTTAAAGTCGGAAGTTTACATACACTTTGGTTGGAGTCATTAAAACTTGTTTTTCAACCACTCCACAAATTTCTTGTTAACAAACTATAGTTTTGGCAAGTCGGTTAGGACATCTACTTTGTGTATGACACAAGTAATTTTTCCAACAATTGTTTACAGACAGATTATGTCACTTATAATTCACTGTATCACAATTCCAGTGGGTCAGAAGTTTACATACACTAAGTTGACTGTGCCCTTAAACAGCTTGGAAAATTCCAGAAAATGATGTCATGGCTTTAGAAGCTTCTGATAGGCTAATTGACATAATTTGAGTCAATTGGAGGTGTACCTGTGGATGTATTTCAAGGCCTACCTTCAAACACAGTGTCTCTTTGCTTGACATCATGGGAAAATCAAAAGAAATCAGCCAAGACCTCAGAAAAATAATTGTAGACCTCCACAAGTCTGGTTCATCCTTGGGAGCAATTTCCAAACGCCTGAAGGTACCACGTTCATCTGTACAAACAAAAGTACGCAAGTATAAACACCATGGGACCACGCAGCCGTCATTCCTCTCAGGAAGGAGACGCGTTCTGTCTCCTAGAGATGAACGTACTTTGGTGCGAAAAGTGCAAATCAATCCCAGAACAACAGCAAAGGACCTTGTGAAGATGCTGGAGGAAACAGGTACAAAAGTATCTATATCCACAGTAAAACGAGTCCTATATCAACGTAACCTGAAAGGCCGCTCAGCAAGGCACTGCTCCAAAACCGCCATTAAAAAGCCAGACTACGGTTTGCAACTGCACATGGGGACAAAGTTCGTACTTTTTGGAGAAATGTCCTCTGGTCTGATGAAACAAAAATATAACTGTTTGGCTATAATGACCATCGTTATGTTTGGATGAAAAAGGGGGTCGCTTGCAAGCCGAAGAACACCATCCCAACCGTGAAGCACAGGGGTGGCAGCATCATGCTGTGGGGTTGCTTTGCTGCAGGAGGGACTGGTGCACTTCACAAAATAGATGACATCATGAGGAAGGAAAATTATGTGGATATATTGAAGCAACATCTCAAGACATCAGTCAGGAAGTTAAAGCTTGGTCGCAAATGGGTCTTACAAATGGACAATGAACCTAAGCATACTTCCAAAGTTGTGGTAAAATGGCTTAAGGACAACAAAGTCAAGGTATTGGAGTGGCCATCACAAAGCACTGATCAATCCTATAGAAAATTTGTGGGCAGAACTGAAAAAGTGTGTGAGAGCAAGGAGGCCTACAAACCTGACTCAGTTACACCAGCTCTGTCAGGAGGAATGGGCCAAAATTCACCCAATTTATTGTGGGAAGCTTGTTGAAGGCTACCCGAAACATTTGACCCGTTAAACAATTTAAAGGCAATGCTACCAAATACTAATTGAGTGTATGTAAACTGACCCACTGGGAATGTGATGAAAGAAATAAAAGCTGAAATAAATCATTCTCTCTACTACTATTCTGACATTTCAAATTTTTTTATATAAAGTGGTGATCCTAACTGACCTAAGACAAGGAATTTTTACTAGGATTAAATGTCAGGAATTGTGAAAAACTTAGTTTAAATGTATTTGGCTAAGGTGTATGTAAACTTCCAACTTCAACTGTACAATATCAGTCAAGAGTGTGCAAAGCTGTCATCAAGGCAAACGGTGGCTATTTGAAGAATCTCAAATATAAAATATATTTTGATTTGTTTAACACTTTTTTGGTTACTACATAATTCCATATGTGTTATTTCATAGTTTTGAAATCTTCACTATTATTCTACAATGTAGAAATTTGTAAAAATAAAGAAAAACCCTGGAATGAGTAGGTGTGTCCAAACTTTTGACTGGTACAGTATATATAGAGAGGGAGAGAGGGAAAGAGAGAGCCAAGGCAAAGCAAGGCTTGTCTTTGTGACTGTTGCTGAGGCAACCTTCTTGAGGAGCTGTAGAGAGTGACGATGCCTTTTCAGGTGCACTTCCTTCTCCTCCCATCAGCTTTGTATTGTACCTTCTCCTCCCATCAGCTTTGTATTGTACCTTCTCCTCCCATCAGCTTTGTATTATACCTTCTCTCCCCATCAGCTTTGTATTGCACCTTCTCCTCCCATCAGCTTTGTATTGTACCTTATCCTCCCATCAGCTTTGTATTATACCTTCTCCTCCCATCAGCTTTGTATTGTACCTTCTCCTCCCATCAGCTTTGTATTGCACCTTCTCCTCCCATCAGCTTTGTATTGCACCTTCTCCTCCCATCAGCTTTGTATTGTACCTTCTCCTCCCATCAGCTTTGTATTGTACCTTCTCCTCCCATCAGCTTTGTATTGTACCTTCTCCTCCCATCAGCTTTGTATTGCACCTTCTCCTCCCATCAGCTTTCTATTGTACCTTCTCCTCCCATCAGCTTTGTATTGTACGTTCTCCTCCCATCAGCTTTGTATTATACCTTCTCCTCCCATCAGCTTTGTATTGTACCTTCTCCTCCCATCAACTTTGTATTATACCTTATCCTCCCATCAGCTTTGTATTGTAACTTCTCCTCCCATCAGCTTTGTATTATACCTTCTCCTCCCATCAGCTTTGTATTGTACCTTCTCCTCCCATCAACTTTGTATTATACCTTATCCTCCCATCAGCTTTGTATTGTAACTTCTCCTCCCATTGGCTTTGTATTATACCTTATCCTCCCATCAGCTTTGTATTATACCTTCTCTCCCCATCAGCTTTGTATTATACCTTCTCCTTCAATCTGCTTTGTATTGTATCTTCTCCTCCCAACAGCTTTGTATTGTACCTTCTCTCCCCATCAGCTTTGTATTATACCTTCTCTCCCCATCAGTTTTGTATTGTACCTTCTGTTCTTGCTAATGCTTTGGCTGCAATTACACAGGCAGCCCAATTCTGATATGTTTTCCAATTATTGGCAAAAGATCTGATCTGATTGGTCAAAATACCAATAATTAGGGTAAATATCAGAATTGGGCTGCCTGTGTAAACTTAGCCATTGCGATGGCTGATATACTGTGTGTGTGCTCAGACATTGAATAGGCCCATACAGTTAGAACTTTGAATTATATCAATAAAAACACACTGACAATACTTCTGATTGGGGGCTTGACCTTGTAAACATGGAAACTAATAATGTCGGTGGTCTATGGAAATGGTTTGTACAAAAGCCAGCCCCTGTAAATACATCTAGAACCTACGTACCAGCCACACTATCTGTACAGTTCTGGGCAATTGAAATCTTTCTGTGTAAAATTGGTTCAACTTCCCTGTATATTCACCACCAATATCTTTGAAAAGTCACAAGCATTCTTTGAAGAAAGAGATTTCACACTAACCATGACCGCAGGTTAGTGGAAAAATGCCCTGCTGTTCATGTTATCAATTTGTATCTACAGCATCACACATAACAGTACAGGGATTTGCAGTGTTGATTACGGTTTTACATGAGCCAATGCTGTGTTCATCACACCATTTCCCAATGGCCATACATGTTTCACACACTTAGACAATCAAAGGAAGAGAAAAGCCTCCCAAGATGTCTGACCCATAGACACAAAGACATTGCCGTAGAAGTATTGCTTTTTATTAAATGTATTTGGTAAAGTGACATTTTGTCATGATATTACCAATATTTAAATGACAGCCATATATATTGGTTTTTATTTTGCCTGCCTTGAGTGACAATGACAGTTAGACAATGAGAGCCAGTTGGTAACATATGAGAATAGATATGGAAGTAAAACAATTTCCAGCAACACAAACTAACATGAATGGAGGATAAAGAGTGGGTCCAGCACCCCCCTCCCCACATCAGAGGATTTCTTCATCGTCATTGATATGTACTTTTCCCCCTTTTTCTCCCCAATTTTGTGATATTATGAATTCTTTGAGGTTTTCTTGGTGTAATAGAAGCACATGGGTAAATGTATAAATGGGCGCAACTTTGGTTTTAGAAGTGTATATAATATATATATAAATATATACACTGCTCAAAAAAATTAAGGGAACACTAAAATAACACATCCTAGATCTGAATGAATGAAATAATCTTATTAAATAATTTTTTCTTTACATAGTTGAATGTGCTGACAACAAAATCACACAAAAATTATCAATGGAAATCAAATTTATCAACCCATGGAGGTCTGGATTTGGAGTCACCCTCAAAATTAAAGTGGAAAACCACACTACAGGCTGATCCAACTTTGATGTAATGTCCTTAAAACAAGTCAAAATGAGGCTCAGTAGTGTGTGTGGCCTCCACGTGCCTGTATGACCTCCCTACATCGCCTGGGCATGCTCCTGATGAGGTGGCGGATGGTCTCCTGAGGGATCTCCTCCCAGACCTGGACTAAAGCATCCGCCAACTCCTGGACAGTCTGTGGTGCAACGTGGCGTTGGTGGATGGAGCGAGACATGATGTCCCAGATGCGCTCAATTGGATTCAGGTCTGGGGAACAGGCGGGCCAGTCCATAGCATCAATGCCTTCCTCTTGCAGGAACTGCTGACACACTCCAGCCACATGAGGTCTAGCATTGTCTAGCATTAGGAGGAACCCAGGGCCAACCGCACCAGCATATGGTCTCACAAGGGGTCTGAGGATCTCATCTCGGTACCTAATGGCAGTCAGGCTACCTCTGGCGAGCATATGGAGGGCTGTGCGGCCCCCCAAAGAAATGCCACCCCAAACCATGACTGACCCACCGCCAAACCGGTCATGCTGGAGGATGTTGCAGGCAGCAGAACGTTCTCCACGGCGTCTCTAGACTCTGTCACGTCTGTCACATGTGCTCAATGTGAACCTGCTTTCATCTGTGAAGCGCACAGGGCGCCAGTGGCGAATTTGCCAGTCTTGGTGTTCTCTGGCAAATGCCAAACGTCCTGCACGGTGTTGGGCTGTAAGCACAACCCCCACCTGTGGACGTCGGGCCATCATACCACCCTCATGGAGTCTGTTTCTGACCGTTTGAGCAGACACATGCACATTTGTGGCCTGCTGGAGGTCATTTTGCAGGGCTCTGGCATTGCTCTTCCTGCTCCTCCTTGCACAAAGGCGGAGGTAGCAGTCCTGCTGCTGGGTTGTTGCCCTCCTACGGCCTCCTCCACGTCTCTGATGTACTGGCCTGTCTCCTGGTAGCGCCTCCATGCTCTGGACACTACGCTGACAGACACAGCAAACCTTCTTGCCACAGCTCGCATTGATGTACCATCCTGGATGAGCTGCACTACCTGAGCCACTTGTGTGGGTTGTAGACTCCGTCTCATGCTACCACTAGAGTGAAAGCACCGCCAGCATTCAAAAGTGACCAAAACATCAGCCAGGAAGCATAGGAACTGAGAAGTGGTCTGTGGTCACCACCTGCAAAACCAGTCCTTTATTGGGAGTGTCTTGCTAATTGCCTATAATTTCCACCTGTTGTCTATGCCATTTGCACAACAGCATGTGACATTTATTGTAAATCAGTGTTGCTTCCTAAGTGGACAGTTTGATTTCACAGAAGTGTGATTGACTTGGAGTTACATTGTGTTGTTTAAGTGTTCCCTTTATTTTTTGGAGCAGTGTATATAAATGTCAGTGGAGGCTGCTGACAGGAGAATTGCTCATAATAATGTACAGAACGGAGCAAATGGAATAGCATCAAACACCTGGAAACCATGTGTTTGATGAATTTGATACCATTCCACTGATTCCGCTCAAGTCATTACCACGAGCCCGTCCTCCCCAACTAAGGTGCCACCAACCTCTTGTGATATGTATATATGTTTTTCTTAATCCAGTCAGATAAACACTTCAAACAGCCTTTCCCGACCGCTCGGGGGCATCCACAGGGTCCTAAAGCACACCATTGCCTTGTTTTGTATCACATTCCAATGATAAAAACTGGGGGTGACAAAACATGCAATTTCAGAATGTGGAATGCCCCCCCCCATCCCCAGTGAATGTTGCGCCCCTGAATAGAAGTGTTGTGACTCTTTATATAGGATATTACATTTGATGTGAGAAAATTATTATCAATTTAAAGTTCTCCTGCTACGGGACATTAAAAACTGTAATTTCTTATGTTTCACTGAGTCGTGGCTGGACGACAACATGGATAACATACAGCTGGCGGGATATACGCTACATCGGCAGGATAGAACGGCTGATTCCGGTAAGACAAGAGGTGGCGGTCTGTGTATATTTGTAAACAACAGCTGGTGCATAAAATCTAATACTAAGGAAGTCTCAAGGTTTTGCTCGCCGGAGGTAGAGTATCTCATGATGAGCTGTAGACCACATTATTTACCAAGAGAGTTTTCATCTATATTTTTTGTAGCTCTCTATCTACCACCACAAACCAATGCTGGCACTAAGATTGCACTCAATGAGCTGTATAAGGCCATATGTAAACAGGAAAACGCTCACCCAGAGGCAGCGCTCCTAGTGGCCAGGGACTTTAATGCAGGGAAAGACCACCTTTACTCCACACACAGAGACGCATACAAAGCTCTCCCTCGCCCTCCATTTGGCAAATCTGACTATAACTATATCCTCCTGATTCCTGCTTATAAGCAAAAACTAAAGCAGGAAGCACCTGTGACTCGGTTAATAAAAAAGTGGTCAAATGACGCAGATGCTAAGCTACAGGACTGTTTTGCTAGCACAGATTGGAAAATGTTTCAGGGATTTTTCTGATAGCATTAAGGACTACACCACATCAGTCACTGGCTTCATCAATAAGTGCATCAATGACGTTGTCCCCACAGTGACCGTACGTACATACCCCAACCAGAAGCCATGGATTACAGGCAACATCCGCACTGAGCTAAAGGGTAGAGCTGCCGCTTTCAAGGAGCGGGACTCTAACCCGGACGCTTATAAGAAATCCCGCTATGCCCTTCGGTGAACCATCAAACAGGCAAAGAGTCGATACAGGACTGAATCGTACACCGGCTCTGACGCTCGTCGGATGTGGCAGGGCTTGTAAACTATTACAGACTACAAAGGGAACCACAGCCGCGAGCTGCCCAGTGACACAAGCCTACCAGACGAGCTAAATACCTTCTAGCTCGTCTGGTAGGCTTGTGTCACTGCCTCAAAGCAAGCAACACTGAAGCATGCATGAGAGCATCAGCTGTTCCGGATGACTATGTGATCACGCTCTCCGTAGCTGATGTCAGTAAGACTTTTAAGCAGGTCAACATTCACAAGGCCGCAGGGCCAAACGGATTACCAGGACGTGTACTCCGAGCAGCGCTGACCAACTGGCAAGTGTCCTAAGATAACCTGCCTAAATTACTACCGACCCGTAGCACTCACATCTGTAGCCATGAAGTGCTTTGAAAGGCTGGTCATGGCTCACATCAACACCGTTATCTCAGAAACCCTAGACCCACTCCAATGTGCATACCGCCCCAACAGATCCACAGATTATGCAATCTCTACTGCACTCCACACTGCCCTTTTCCCACCTGGACAAGAGGAACACCTACGTAAGAATGCTGTTCATTGACTACAGCTCAGCGTTCAACACCATAGTGCCCTCAAAGCTCATCACTAAGCTAAAGACCCTGGGACTAAACACCTCCCTCTGCAACTGGATCCTGGACTTCCTGACGGGCCGCCCCCAGGTGGTAAGGGTAGGTAACAACACATCTGCCACGCTGATCCTCAATACGGGGGCCCCTCAGGGGTGCGTGCTCAGTCCCCTCTTGTACTCCCTGTACACCCATGACTGCATGGCCAGGCACGACTCCAACACCATCATTAAGTTTACAGACGACACAACAGTGGTAAGCCTAATCACCGACAACGATGAGACAGCCTATAGGGAGGAGGTCAGAACCTGGCCGTGTGGTGCCAGGATAACAACCTCTCCCTCAACGTGATCAAGACAAAGGAGATGATTGTGGACTACAGGAAAAAAAAGAGGACTGAGCACGCCCCCATTCTCATCGACGGGGCTGTAGTGGAACAGGTTGAGAGCTTCAAGTCCTTGGTGTTCACATCACCAACAAACTATCATGGTCCAAACACACCAAGACAGTCGTGAAGAGGACACGACAAAGCCTATTCCCCCTCAGGAGACTGAAAAGATTTGGCATGGGTCCTCAGATCCTCAAAAAGTTCTACAGCTGCAACATCGAGAGCATCCTGACTGGTTGCATCACCACCTGGTATGGCAACTGCTCAGCCTCCGACCGCAAGGCACTACAGAGGGCAGTGCGTATGGCCCAGTACATCACTGGGGCCAAGCTTCCTGCCATCCAGGACCTCTATACCAGGCGGTGTCAGAGGAAGGCCTTAACTTTTTTTCTTTTACTTTTTCTTTTAAAAAACTGCATCGTTGGTTAACGGCTTGCAAGTAAGAATATGTTGTATTCGGTGCATGTGGCAAATAAAATGTGATTTGAAATACACAGTAAGTTTTTTGTTCCCTACTGAACAATGAGTAAGTATATGAATATAGATATGGCACGCTAGTCAGTTTTATTAATTTGACTATTGCACAGTTTCAGTAGAAATCAAGAACAAATATATGTATGATATGAATCTCTGGTGGACAGACTACGTAAACATAAATAGTACCGTAGATCTGTGATAATACAACGTGATGCGTGAGATAACCAGCAGCAGTAGTTCTGGTGATTTTGTTTTTCGTCACTGGTTATTTGGACAAATCATTATTTCTCAGGTGTTAGCATCTTTCAAATTTCGGAAGGGGAGGGGAATTTGTCCCGTAACTTGCAAAGAGAGAGGGTGGAGCTTTTCGTTCCGGTTCCGATCTCTTCTTTTAGCATGTATGGACCCAGAACTCAATCGAGCATCTGACCAATTATGCGATACTTTAGTTCTGGGTTAACTGAGAGTAATCAAATATACAGAAAATTCAAATACCACCCTTACCCTCAAATTGGCCCCTAGTCACTGAAATAGTCTTGTGGCTCTTATAAACCCCCGCAAATAGCCAGTAGGACCACCCACAAACAGCCTGAAAGGACCACCCACAAACAGACAGTAGGACCACCCACAAACAGACAGTAGGACCACCCACAAACAAAGGGTAGCCTACACTGTGGGTGTAGTGAAGCACGTTGGCTGCAGTATCTAAGCAGCGTTACTTTTCCCTGTCATACGTGCTAATTAGCCACAGTCACATGAAGTTGAGCTGTCTGCCAACTTCTTTGTTTTTTGTTTTTCTCCTCCATGACAGATCCTGATTCTGCTTTATTATTTATCTCTATTTTTAATGAGAGCTACACTAAAACTGTACGCTCTCTCTCTCTCTCTCCCTCTCTCTCTCTCTCTCTCTCTCTCTCTCTCTCTCTCTTTCTCTCTATCACATACACACACACACACACACACACACACACAGTGCTATAGGATTGGCTTATTTCTAATTGACTGAGTGGAAGCAGGGCCAGATTAAGGAATCACACAGTCCCCCGGGGCTTTGTTTTTGTTAGAATTTTTTTATTCAATAGCCCAGGCCAATGAAGCGACACACAGATTGTACAATATTAGGAGAAATATATATATGTCTTGGCTACTAAATAAACTTTCCAGTGGCACACTAAATCACCCAATGATGAAGATAAAGCCATAGGCTACTACTCACGGTGAAGGCCGATGTGCTCGTCGTGGCAATAGCCTATCTCAAGATGAGCTACTTTGAAAAACAGTGCTGCTGTTCGCTCAAATTTGGGAGTTGTTGATTTAAAAAAAATCTAATGGTTCTACAGACAGATTAGTGTTCTCTTTTCAGCAGTAGGCATTAGCTTTCCAAACTGTACGTTTTTCCTGCAATTTAGTTTAGAAATTTGCAAAAGGCAAACTGACAACCACAACCAACCATAGAAATGCAATCCATAGATGGCAGTTCCCATTCAAGTCAGGGCTGGCAGCCATTGCTAGTGTATGCATGAGTTTAACAGTCAAATTGACAGGGTAAGAGGTTCAAAAACCCTTCTATTGTGTATATGTCTATGGCCACAACGCAACAAGCTGTATATTTGGCATGCATGCTGCCCAAATTTGCATCCTTCCTGACTGTAGGCATGCCGGTAACTGCCGAAATAAAGGAAACACTTGAGCAAATTAGGGACACAGAGTATATGTTATTGTGTAGGGTGCATTTTCCTGGCATGGTTTAGCTCCACTTATAGAATCTATGCCAAGGCTCATTGAAGCTGTTCTGGCAGCTCGTGGTGGCCCAACGCCCTATTAAGATACTTTATGTTGGTGTTTCCTTTATTTTGGCAGTTACCTGTATGTGCTAGTGATAAAACTTAATCCACATGTATTTTTTATTTTTACTATTGATCCTCTGTGGCAAAACATTTCTCTCCTGTGGTATTTATTTTATTTTAAAGACATTATTATTTCTTCTTTTTTAAACTCTTGGGCCCTCTACTGCATTAATCCGGCACTGAGTGGAAGTGTACACTCTTAGAAGAAAAGGTGCTATCTAGAACCTTAAAGGATTTTTTGGCTGTCCCATTAGGAAAACCCTTTGATTAACCCTTTTTGGTTACAGGTAGAATCCTTTTGGGTTTCATGTAGAACCCTTTACACAGAGGATTCTACATGGAACCCTAAAGGGTTCTACCTGGAACCAAAAATGGTTCTGCTATGGGGACAGCCAAAGAACCCTTTTGGAACCCTTTTTTCTAAGAGTCAGGAGAATGAGAGAGAGTGTGGATGTGAACAATGATACGATTAAGGTTTGGGGGCACGTCTGTGCAAATTGAAATATAATCACTCAATTCAAACACGTATTCATTGTTTCAAACATTGAATTACACAATTACCTTTTGGAATTCTGTTGAATTATTGACTTCATTCCAGGGATTGCGTTGTGGTGGCCTAAAAAGGACTCTGTATGGGAGTCACCATTTAGAACAAACTGACTAACGGCTTCCATCATGTCATGGTGTGACACGTTTTCTTGAATGGTTAACCCAGAGTCACTCTCAGTGAGGGAGCGTATGTCAAAACCAATGCTTCATTGGCTCAGTGTGAAGCTACATCATCACTTGGAGTTGAGTCATCAATAACACTTCTTAGAACAATTGATTCCCGTCAGAAGTCAGATGAGTGAAAATCAACATCCATTGACATTGTTTTGTCTTGCACTGCTGTGGTGTTCCGCTCTTATCTTCCCATGTAATTCACCCAACCAATTCATCCAGCCCCCAACTCCCACTGGGATCCTCTGGGATGATATGATGACACATATGTGTAGGTGCTGATGGAAAACCTTCAGCAACATTCAAATAGAATGTGGGTATTGGTATTCCTGTTTTTTTTTTTATGTGTAAGCGACCATACTTTTAATGTCAGGACTTCAAATGACTGTAATTAACAAGTTATGTGAGAAATCATTTTCAATGATACACAATCCTTTAACAAGTTATAGCAACTTGAAAGAAAATGGAACCCGTGTACTGTATTTGTTAGCCTTCACAATGCAATGCACATTAGCTTGCATAGTTGTCCTCTTCCCATGATGGGGAGAGCTGATATATTGTTGCAGTGGAACAGTAATCATTTCAGATGCCTTCTGTTAGAGGGCTTCCCTCAAGGTGTCTTTTATGCTTACAAAACATATATCCCACTGGGCACAGACGTTATTTCAATGACTAGTTTTGATTTACAGTACCAGTCAAAAGTTTGGACACGCTTACTCATTCAAGGGTTTTTCTTTATTTTTTACTATTTTCTATGTTGTAGAATAATAGTGAAGACATCAGAACTATGAAATAACACATATGGAATCATGTAGTAACCAAAAAACTGTTAAACAAATCAAAATATATTTTAGATTTTAGATTCTTCAAAGTAGCCTTGATGACATCTTTGCATACTCTTGGCATTCTCTCCACCAGCTTCATGAGGAATGCTATTCCAACAATCTTGAAGGAGTTCCCACATATGCTGAGCCCTTGTTGGCTGCTTTGGACTCATCAGATCAAACGACAGATTTCCACCGGTCTAATGTCCATTGCTCGTGTATCTTCGCCCAAGCAAGTCTCTTCTTCTTATTGGTGTCATTTAGTAGTGGTTTCTTTGCAGCAATTCAACCATGAAGGCCTGATTCACACAGTCTCCTCTGAACAGTTGATGTTGAGATGTGTTTGTTATTTGAACTCTGTGAAGCATTTATTTGGGCTGCAATCTGAGGTGCAGTTAACTCTAATGAACTTATCCTCTGCAGCAGAGGTAACTCTGGGTCTTCCTTTCCTGTGGCGGTCCTCATGAGAGCCAGTTTCATTATAGCACTTCATGGTTTTTGCAACTGCACTTGAAGAAACTTTCAAAGTGTAAGACCTTCATGTCTTAAAGTAATGATGGACTGTCGTTTCTCTTTGCGTATTTGAGCTGTTCTTGCCATAATATGGACTTGGTCTTTTACCAAATAGGGTTATCTTCTGTATACCACCCCTACCTTGTCACAAACGCATTAAGAAGGAAAGAAATTCCACAAACTAACTTTTAAAAAGGCACACCTGTTAATTGAAATGCATTCCAGGTGACTACCTCATGAAGCTGGTTGAGAGTGTGCAAAGCTGACATCAAGGCAAAGGGTGGCTACTTTGAAGAATCTCAAATATATATTATTTTTCATTTGTTCAACACTTTTTTGGTTACTACATGATTCCATATGTTTTATTTAATAGTTTTGATGTCTTCACTATTATTCTACAATGTAGAAAATAGTAAAAATAAAGAAAAACCCTTGAATGAGTAGGTGTGTCCAAACTTTTGACTGGTACTGTACATTTGGTTAAGATGTGAACTAACGTGAATTCAATGCGAAATCAACAAAACAATTCACCATGTCATTGGATTTAGGTGAAAAGTTTAGTGAAAAACAGATGAAATTCCCTTACGTTGATGACTTTTTGCAAATCTAATAAATTTTCCACGTTGATTCAACGTCATCAGATAGTTTGTTTGTTTATGACGTGGAAACAATGTTGATGCAACCAGTTCTTGCCCAGTGGGATAATACTGTGGGAGGATATAGGGGGCTTTTAAACAACACCACGAGGAAGTAAATGACAGATATTGATTATCCCTCTGTTTACATTTCATCTCATGTGCCTCTGGACTCCTTGCGGTTGTCTTGTCGGTGTTGTTTTATTGTCATAAAAGCTTGTCATAAAGAATAAGAACTCGAAGAGATAACGTGTTTTCCATTAGTTCCCCAAGGATGGCCATGATAAGATTCAAGGCGAATGTGATCATGTCTTGTGTTAATTCATTTTTATAAACTCAACATAGCTCCGTTGGATTAGTACTTATAACCTTACCCCTGGTTAACCTTGGGTCCTACCTAGTGTACATGCTGATAGTAATAACTGTTGAATATATTCAAGGCCTGGGTATGCAAATGAGATAGGAAAAGCCAATGGGGAGCACAATTAGCGCCCCAATGGGACAACCCTTCAGGACAGGGTGCGGTACACGGAGAGGGGCCGACTACGTGAACGTGACACTAATTTGTTTTTGTGTGGTGGGTTCAACCATCCCACAGCACTTAAAACCCTACTGGGAGATGTTTTACATCACAAACAACTCCTCCCAGCTACAGGCAACCTGAAAACTACTCTGAGGAACATTCCAAAAAGCTCTAGGGGTCTGTGACATGGAGGGTTCTCATACTGGAGCTACAGACTGTTAGCAAGCCCGAGGCACGAGAGGTCAATGCAAATAGCAGAGAGAAGAGTCTATGACTAGGGTGGCTGGAGTCTTTGACAATTTTTAGGGCCTTCCTCTGACACCACCTGGTATAGAGGTCCTGGATGGCAGGAAGCTTGGCCCCAGTGATGTACTGGGCCGTAGGCACTACCCTCTGTAGTGCCTTGCGGTCGGAGGCCGAGCAGTTGCCATACATCTTTAGTTAGACTAGCAGTACCAAAGTGATATCCCTGCAGATGTCTTTAGTTTGACTGTAGTAGTATAGAAGTGATATCCCTGCAGATGTCTTTAGTTTGACTGTAGTAGTATAGAAGTGGTATCCCTGCAGATGTCTTCCCAAAACAGTACTCAAATAGAGGGAATGAAAGGGACAGGGATCAATGCTGATGCAAATGAAAAGAGTAGGAGGGTGTGTGTGTGTGTGTTTTGTGTGTGTGTGTGTCATGCTCTGCACATTCTCGTTCCCAGGCGCACTTCCGCTGCCGAACGAGATGGTCTTTCTGAGGAGGAATCGGAGACGACATGTTTAAACTCCGCTGAGACACACTCCATGATTTAAGACTTAGAATAGGCATGCTGCCAGGTTCCCCCAATAAAAACATGTTATTAACATCAGAAGCATGTGACGTTTTATTCTCCTTTTATCCCTCTCCTTCCCACTTGGTAGCTTCATTACCTCCCCTCCTGTCCTGTCCTGTCCTGTCCTGTCCTGTCCTGTCCTGTCCTGTCCTGTCCTGTCCTGTCCTCTCCTCTCCTCTCCTCTCCTCTCCTCTCCTCTCCTCTCCTCTCCTCTCCTCTCCTCTCCTCTCCTCTCCTCTTGGTAGCTTCATTACCCCTCTCCTCCCCTCCCCTCGCCTCCCCTCCCCTTTTGGTAGCTTCATTACAATTACTTCACTGCAAGATCATTCATGTGTTCAGTTTTCTGTGGGTTAGGAGAGTATTCCATTAACGTCCCTACAAACATACACAGAACATGGTTGCCATGTTCTCAGAACATAAGATATTAATATTTTAGACACGTTTCATGTGAACGTTGCAGGAACATTTCTGTGTATCAGTTGTCAAGACGTTGCCTGATGGATTCCCTCCTCCCTAGACACTTGTGTAGCTCTGAAACAACTTGATAAGTGTAAGCAATAGGGTGAATGCACTTTTAAGTAAATCTTAGCTCGGCATATCTATTTATTAATACCATTGAGATGTTAGCTATTAAAATCAGATCCAACAATAATATCAAGGGATTAGAAATCCAGGGTTTAAAAACAAAGGTGTCATTGTACGCTAATGATTCATGTTTTCTTTTAAATCCACAACTTGAATCCCTCCACAGCCTCATAGAGAATCTAGATACATTTTCTAACCTCTCTGGATTACAACCAAATTATGATAAATGTACTATATTACGTATTGGATCACTAAAAAATACAGTATGTACAGTGAGGGAAAAAAGTATTTGATCCCCTGCTGATTTTGTACGTTTGCCCACTGACAAAGAAATGATCAGTCTATAATTTTAATGGTAGGTTTATTTGAACAGTGAGATACAGAATAACAACAACAAAAAATCAGAAAAACCATGTAAAAAATGTTATAAATTGATTTGCATTTTAATGAGGGAAATAAGTATTTGACCCTCTCTCAATCAGAGAGATTTCTGGCTCCCAGGTGTCTTTTATACAGGTAACGAGCTGAGATTAGGAGCACACTCTTAAAGGGAGTGCTCCTAATCTCAGTTTGTTACCTGTATAAAAGACACCTGTCCACAGAAGCAATCAATCAATCAGATTCCAAACTCTCCACCATGGCCAAGAACAAAGAGCTCTCCAGGGATGTCAGGGACAAGATTGTAGATCTACACAAGGCTGGAATGGGCTACAAGACCATTGCCAAGCAGCTTGGTGAGAAGGTGACAACAGTTGGTGCGATTATTCGCAAATGGAAGAAACACAAAAGAGGTGTCAATCTCCCTCGGCCTGGGGCTCCATGCAAGATCTCACCTCGTGGAGTTGCAATGATCATGAGAACGGTGAGGAATCAGCCCAGAACTACACGGGAGGATCTTGTCAATGATCTCAAGGAAGCTGGGACCATAATCACCAAGGTAACAATTGGTAACACACTACGCCATGAAGGACTGAAATCCTGCAGCGCCTGCAAGGTCCCCCTGCTCAAGAAAGCACATATACATGCCCATCTGAAGTTTGCCAATGAACATCTGAATGATTCAGAGGAGAACTGGGTGAAAGTGTTGTGGTCAGATGAGACCAAAATCGAGCTCTTTGGCATCAACTCAACTCGCCGTGTTTGGAGGAGGAGGAATGCTGACTATGACCCCAAGAACACCATCCCACCGTCAAACATGGAGGTGGAAACATTATGCTTTGGGGGTGTTTTTCTGCTAAGGGGACAGGACAACTTCACCGCATCAAAGGGACGATGGACGGGGCCATGTACCGTCAAATCTTGGGTGAGAACCTCCTTCCCTCAGCCAGGGCATTGAAAATGGGTCGTGGATGGGTATTCCAGCATGACAATGACCCAAAACACACGGCCAAGGCAAAAAAGGAGTGGCTCAAGAAGAAGCACATTAAGGTCCTGGAGTGGCCTAGCCAGTCTCCAGACCTTAATCCCATAGAAAATCTGTGGAGGGAGCTGAAGGTTCGAGTTGCCAAAAGTCAGCCTCAAAAATTTAAAGACTTGGAGAAGATCTGCAAAGAGGAGTGGGACAAAATCCCTCCTGGATGTGTGCAAACCTGGTGGCCAACTACAAGAAACGTCTGACCTCTGTGATTGCCAAGAAGGGTTTTGCCACCAAGTACTAAGTCATGTTTTGCAGAGGGGTCAAATACTTATTTCCCTCATTAAAATGCAAATCAATTCATAACATTTTTGACATGCGATTTTCTGGATTTTTTTGTTGTTAATCTGTCTCTCACTGTTCAAATAAACCTACCATTAAAATTATAGACTGATCATGTCTTTGTCAGTGGGCAAATGTACAAAATCAGCAGGGGATCAAATACTTTTTTCCCTCACTGTATATACACTTTATAGACACAGTCAATTTTACAATAATTCTATTTTGTTTGTTTTTACTCCTAAACTTCCTCTACCCTCAACCTCTCCAATCATTTTCATGATGTCCATCCGGTTTGCTTCTATATGCCATATCTTTCTAACTGTGCTCTTTCACAAAAGCGCTCAACCTATAACATATATACTTATTATGGACACAGTATGCTTTACATTAGTTACCTTGTTGTTATTAGCTGTTGTTAGTTGTTATTAGTCCCATCCTTCAACTCCATTCAACACCACCATCTATCTCTTAAAACCATCCATACTGGATTTCTATTTGCCATATATTTTTTAACTGTACTGTGATGTTTTACTTTCTATTCTCATTGTTTCAACAGATTGTACATTGAAAATAATTTTTTTTGCTAAAAGTATTATTATATTATTGATCGATTGACTATGACTTTTCAGATCACCCAGTAATGCTATCTGCAAGATTAGCTCCAGGTAAATATTGCAATCCTTTAGCCATTCCTGGACCTGTGTCCAAAAACAAGCTACAAATGGACATTACCAAAACAAATGATCTAGTGATTCTGTCTCTTTGCAGCAAAAATCTGCAGAGCTGGGAAGATTGTATCCCCAATATAAATAACATTCTATTGGTAGCAAGAATTTTATATAATAATTTAAATGGGAAGATTCTAAGTTTTGAATCCGGTGTTGTTTTGCATATCAGTTCATAAACACTATGCCATGGGATCGGTACGTCAAAGATCTTTTTTGAACTATTTTGCAATCTATATGGGAATGCTGTTAATCCTTTGGTCCTTAAATGAAACTGGTATACTTTTTTATTTATCACAGTTTTCTTTAACCAATTATGTTCTTTAATGCAAGGCCGACAGACAAGTGCCTTACTTTTTCCCCCTTCCACTTTCCTCTTCCATTTTTGCGGTAAGGCTGCAATTATTTGGTTGTAATTTTGGGTAGAGCAGATATTTCCATATGTTTTAGTTAGCTGCATGTGCGACATAACTCCACCAGTCCTACCGATGATATCATTTACGAAGATTATACCTTTTTTAAACATTTTGTCAAAAAAATTAGTTTTTTTGTCAATTAGTATATTTGAGTTCAACCACAATATTTGTTGCATTATTTGTTCTGTCGTTTTTGGAGGATGAAATTGAAATTGCAACCAACTTTCTATGGCTTGTTTTAGAAATAGAGATATTTGGGAGATTATTTCCTTTTCAAATAACTGAAAGTGAGAGGTTGTAATCTGAATAAAGGGAAAAAGGCCATTCTTGAACATTGGGTGAGACAATCTCACTAATTTGCTATAAAACTAGTTCGGATTTAAGTATAACTTTTGTATGACTGAAGCTTTTAGTGATAGGTCTAATGGTTTAATATTTAATAATTTCTGTCCTCTGAATTCATATTCATTATTTAAATAGGCCCATTTAATTTTGTCTGGCTTGCCGTTCCAAATGAAATTGAGTATTTTTTTCTCATATAATTTAAAAAAACAGTTCGCTTGGCGTAGGCAAGACCATAAGCACATATGTAAACTGGGATAATACTGAAGAGTTAATCAGGGTAATTTTTCCACAAATTGACAGGTATTTACCTTTCCATGGTAGCAAGATCTTATCTATTTTTGCTAACTTTCTATTAAAATGTATTGGAGTGAGATCATTTATTTCCTTTGGGATATGTATTCCGAGTATATCCACATCACCATCAGACCATTTTATTGGTAAACTACATGGTAATCCAATGCGTAATATAGTACATTTGTCATAATTTGATTGTAATCCAGAGAAGTTAGAAAATGTATCTAGATCCTCTACGAGGCTGTGGAGGGATTCTAGTTGTGGATTTAAAAGAAAACATGAATCATCAGCGTACAACGACACCTTTGTTTTTAAGCCCTGGATTTCTAATCCCTTGATATTATTGTTGGATCTGATTTTAATAGCTAACATCTCGATGGCCATAATAAATAGATATGCCGATAGTGGACAACCCTGTTTCACTCCTCTTGACAGTTTAAAACTTTCTGAGAAATAGCCATTATTTACTTTTTTACACCTAGGGTTACTATACATGATTTTGACCCATTTTATAAGAGATTCTCCAAAATTGAAATGCTCCATGTATTAACCCCAGTCGTACTTTATCAAATGCCTTTTCGAAGTCTGCTATGAATAGCAGGCCTGGTTTCCCAGATTTCCCATAGTGTTCTATTGTTTCCAGTACTTGCCTTATATTATCTCCAATGTATCTTCCGTGCAAAAAACCTGTCTGATTAGAATGAATAATGTCCGACAATACCTTTTTAATTCTATGTGCTATACATTTTGCTAGAATTTTTGCATCACAACACTGAAGTGAAAGGGGCCTCCAATTTTTTTAATGGACTGGATCTTTATATTTTCCACTTGTATCCTGTTTCAGTAATAATGATATCAGACCTTCTTCTTGAGTGTCTGATAATCTACCATTTACATAGGAGTGGTTAAAACATGCTAATAACGGTCCTCTTAGTATATCAAAAAAGGTTTGGTATACCTCGAATGGTATGCCATCCAACCCTGGAGTTTTCCCGGACATAAAGTATTTAATTGCATCCAGAAGTTCCTCCTCTGTAATTTCACCTTCACATGAGTCTTTCTGTATGGCTGTTAATTTTACATTATCAATAGAAAAAAATCTCTACAATTAGCTTCAGTTAGAGGAGATGGAGGCGACTGAAATGAAAACATATGCTTAAAGTACTTTGTTTCCCCCTTCAAAATATAATTTGGTGAATCATGGGTGACTCCGTCAATTGTAACCAGTTTCATTAAATTATTTTTGGTAGCATTCCTATGTTGAAGATTAAACAAGAATTTTGTGCATTTTTCCCCATATTCCATTGAGTTTGCTTTATTTTTATAATATATTACACTTGATCTTTCTTGAATAAGTTTCTCAATTTCTATTTGTTTTTCCTCTAATTTATTCTGAGCCTCTATGATAAGTTTGTATTGCCATCTATCTGTTCTGTTAGACCTTCTATTTCCTTTGTTAGTATAAACTCTTTTGACCTAAATTGCTTTTGTTTTCGAGATGAGTACTGAATTGCATGGCCTCTAAAGGCACATTTAAAGATGTCCCATACAATAAGGGGATTTGCTGTACCTATGTTATGTGGGAAAAAATCTGTCATAAATTCCTTTGTCCTAGTTAAAAATAAATTATCATCCAATAAGCTTTCATTAAATTTCCAATATCTTCGCCCATGTGGAAATTCAGTAAGAGTAATGTATATGCCAATTATATGATGGTCCAACCGCATTCTGTCCCCATCAACACTTTTTAAACTTTTGGTGCCAACGAGAATGACATAAGAAAGAAGTCAAGACGACTAGCTTGATTGAGTCTCCGCCATGTATATCTCACTAGATCAGGATATTTAACCCTCCATATATCTATTAGTTCTAATGTATCCATGACATTCACGATTTCCTTAAGTGCATGATGGTGATTGTTTGTGGTGTGATTTCCTTTACGGTCCATTTAGCTATTTAAAACAGTATTATACCATACACAATAATAATACTGTCTTGAATTCCTTGCAGGGTTGATCATTTATTATATATATTGTCAAGAAAGTGTGGATCATCATTATTTGGTCCGTAAAGGTTCATGAGCCATATCTGTTTATGGTCCAATAACATATTTAAAATAATCCATCTACCTTGCGTATCTATTTGGACAATTTGCACATTTGGATCGAAATTACAATTAATTATAATCACCCCTTTTTAGTTTATTTTCCCATGGGAGAAGTATATTTTGTCCCCCCCCCCATTCCTTTTTCCACGCAACTTCATCTAGAATTGTTGAATGAGTTTCCTGTAAACAATATATATTATATTCCTTCTCTTTGAGCCATGTAAATATTGTTCTTCTTTTGTTATTATCTGCTAAGCCATTACAATTATTACTGGCTATACTTATTTCACCATACACCGTAATGAGATACAAGTTTCAAGTCTATTTATCATTATATATGTTTGTAAATTTACCAATAAAAAATACCGTAATGATTGAGTGTCCATATAGCTGTACCATGATATTTGCATTGCTACTAAGTAACCCTCCAATTGTTCTCCACTAATTCCCCCGCTAAAGCCCCTCCCCATCCCAAGTTGAGCCGTCATCCCAGTGATCGGCATCCCACCCCCACAAGCATCTTAGGACTCGTCTGAAGTCGGTACAGCCGATCTGCCAACTTATGTCGGTAGCATCCGAACAGTTTGGGATACACACTAATATGACCCCTCTGTTTAAAGACTCCCACGAACACGTACATGTCAGTTGTTTTGCTTTAGGATGCCCACAGGCCTCACAAGACTCGTCTGAAGGTCCTGTTTAGTAACACAAATAAGGGGTTAAATACAGTGGGGGAAAAAAGTATTTAGTCAGCCACCAATTGTGCAAGTTCTCCCACTTAAAAAGATGAGAGAGGCCTGTAATTTTCATCATAGGTACACGTCAACTATGACAGACAAATGGAGGAAAAAAATCCAGAAAATCACATTGTAGGATTTTTTATGAATTTATTTGCAAAATATGGTGGAAAATAAGTATTTGGTCACCTACAAACAAGCATGATTTCTGGCTCTCACAGACCTGTAACTTCTTGTTTAAGAGGCTCCTCTGTCCTCCACTCGTTACCTGTATTAATGGCACCTGTTTGAACTTGTTATCAGTATGAAAGACACCTGTCCACAACCTCAAACAGTCACACTCCAAACTCCACTATGGCCAAGACCAAAGAGCTGTCAAAGGACACCAGAAACAAAATTGTAGACCTGCACCAGGCTAGGAAGACTGAATCTGCAATAGGTAAGCAGCTTGGTTTGAAGAAATCAACTATGGGGGCAATTATTAGGAAATGGAAGACATAGAAGACCACTGATAATCTCCCTCGATCTGGGGCTCCACGCAAGATCTCACCCCGTGGGGTCAAAATGATTACAAGAACGGTGAGCAAAAATCCCAGAACCACACGGGGGGACCTAGTGAATGACCTGCAGAGAGCTGGGACCAAAGTAACAAAGCCTACCATCAGTAACACCCTACGCCGCCAGGGACTCAAATCCTGCAGTGGAAGACGTGTCCCCCTGCTTAAGCCAGTCCATGTCCAGGCCCGTCTGAAGTTTGCTAGAGTGCATTTGGATGATCCAGAAGAGGATTGGGAGAATATCATATGGTCAGATGAAACCAAAATATAACTTTTTGGTAAAAACTAAACTCGTCGTGTTTGGAGGACAAAGAATGCTGAGTTGCATCCAAAGAACACCATACCTACTGTGAAGCATGGAAACAACATGCTTTGGGGCTGTTTTTCTGCAAAGGGACCAGGACGACTGATCCGTGTAAAGGAAAGAATGAATGGGGCTATGTATCGTGAGATTTTGAGTGAAAACCTCCTTCCATCAGCAAGGGCATTGAAGATGAAACATGGCTGGGTCTTTCAGCATGACAATGATCCCAAACACACCGCCCGGGCAACGAAGGAGTGGCTTCGTAACAAGCATTTCAAGGTCCTGGAGTGGCCTAGCCAGTCTCCAGATCTCAACCCCATAGAAAATCTTTGGAGGGAGTTGAAAGTCTGTGTTGCCCAGCGACAGCCCCAAAACATCACTGCTCTAGAGGAGATATGCATGGAGGAATGGGCCAAAATACCAGCAACAGTGTGTGAAAACCTTGTGAAGACTTACAGAGAACGTTTGACCTGTGTCATTGCCAACAAAGGGTATATAACAAAGTATTGAGAAACTTTTGTTATTGACCAAATACTTATTTTCCACCATCATTTGCAAATAAATTCATTAAAAATCCTACAATGTGATTTTCTTGATTTTTTTTTCTCATTTTGTCTGTCATAGTTGACGTGTACCTACGATGAAAATTACAGGCCTCTCTCATCTTTTTAAGTGGGAGAACTTGCACAATTGGTGGCTGACTAAATACTTTTTTTCCCCACTGTACATGAAGAAACAATAAATGTTTCCTGATCTTTCTTACGTCTATCAGACATAGGATAGACACTTCAGAACAAACTTCCTTTAGATATTTTTTGTGGGGGTTATCTGTTGTTCCATGTAATGAATCTGTTATTCAATGCGTTTGTATGGGCTAATAGCAGTAAGGCCAAATAACATTTGTCATCAACTTTTTTTGTACTTCAATATGTCTTAAAATTCTAAATCAAATAGCAAAGTGATCCTTGGTATGACCTCCTTTAAAAAAGGTAATCAAATCAATTATTAGAATAGTGAGATTAACCGATACATGACATGGACATGGTGGCAGTAGGAAGATTGGCATACTGTGAACCAAGAGGTTGTGAGTTCAGAACCCAGGTGAGGACTGTTGAATAATAATTACTGTATACTGTAGATGAACATGCACATTATAATCATGTATTCCAAAGTGTGTGAAAAATGCACGTTGAAAACACTGTATGTTAAAAACACTGTGTGTGACTATCCCTAACCTTACCAACAGACAAAGAGTTATGAATGGATCAGTGGTTCACCAATTAGGGACTTGATTGCAACGGCAGCAGTAACATGGCGTTTATGTCATGACATTTTTGGGGGGCAGAATGCTTCTTTGGTTCCATCAGGCGACGTCCTGAATGTTCTTGCAACGTTCCCATGAAACATGTCTAGAACATTAATATATTATGTTCTGAGAACATGTTAACCATGTTCTGTGTATGTTTGGTGGGACATTGATGGAACATTCTCCTAACAATCAGAAAGCTGGACACATGAATGTTCTTGCAACGTCCCATGAAATATGTCTACAACATTAATATTGTATATTCTGATAACATGGTACCACGTTCTGGGTATGTTCTGTTTCACATTAAGGGAATGTTCTCCTAACTCTAACGCAAAAACATGCTAAAATGGTTCACTGAAGGTTTTTGCTAACACATACTGAACAAAAATCTAAACCCAACATGCAACAATTTCAACGATTTTACTGAGTAAATCAGGAATATTAGGAAATCAGTCAATTGAAATAAATGTATTAGGCCCTAATCTATCGATAACACATGACTGGGCAGGGTCGCAGCCATAGGTCCACCCATTTGGAAGCCAGGCCCACCCACTTGGGAGCCAGGCCCAGCCAATCAGAATGTATTTTCTTCCCACAAAAGGCCTTTATTACAGACAGAAATACTCCTCAGTTTCATCAGCTGTCTGGGTGGCTGGTCTCAGACGATCCCGCAGGTGAAGAAGCCGGATGTTGCGGTCCTGGGCTGGCGTGGTTACATGTGGTCTGCAGTTGTGAGGCCGGTTGGACGTACTGCCAAATTCCTTAAAACGACGTTGGAGGCGGCTTATGGTAGAGAAATTAACATTACATTCTCTGGTGGACATTCCTGCAGTCAGCATGCCAATTGCACGCTCCCTCAAAACTAAAGACATCTGTGGCATTGTGTTGTGTGACAAAACTGCACATTTTAGAGTGGCCTTTTATTGTCCCCAGCACAAGGTGCACCTGTGTAATGATCATGCTGTTTAATCAGCTTCTTGATATGCCACACCTGCCAGGTGGATGGATTATCTTGACAAAGGAGAAATGCTCACTAACAGGATGTAAACAAATTTGTGCACAAAATATGAGCGAAAAAAGCTTTTTGTACGTATTGAACATTTCTGGGATCTTTTATTTCAGCTCATGAAACATGGGACCAACACTTTGCATGTTGCGTTTATATTTTTGTTCAGCATAGATAGAATGTTCCCCTAACTAACTGAAAACTGAAAACTGGACACAAACATTAGGGGAACATTACGTGTAACATTGCAAAAACTTTCTCTCTCCCTAGAATTGTTAGCTGGGTAGCTTCATTATTTCTCTCCTCTCCTCTCCTCTCCTCTCCTCTCCTCTCCTCTCCTCTCGGTAGCTCTATTACCCCTGCCTTACCCACCTTTCCCATTTTGTGTGGAATTTGTGATCATTCTGTGCGTGCAGAACAAAGTACCAATGTGTATGCATGTGTGTGTTCACGTCAAACATGTAGGCCTAATCAAGGATGTTTCAAAACATGGTCAGAATTTAAGCTTGGTGCTAATGAACTCCAATTTCACTTGAAGTCAGATGTTAAATTGTTAAAATGTTTGCAATGTTCTGCTAGTCAAATGACGTGTGCTTCTCATCTCAGCTGTGAGTTATTTAGCAACCAGATAACTATAGCTGCATTTTAGAAGAGGAATGAATGCTTTAGGTTTAGAAGCCTTTGACAATTGACCATAATCATACAAAGTTCTCATTTCAATGTAGTAGTATATTCTGCAAACCTAGTACTATGTTACACATTGACTTTAATTAAAGACAGTATTTCAATATTACTAGATATTGCACAGCAAAGAATCCATATTGTCTCATCAGATTATCATTGAGACGTGTGTAACATAATACGATTATTAGGTTCAATTGAATCAGGTTAGATAATACAATTTGTCGGGGTAGGACCATAAGCCCATACTGTTATTCATCATTCATCATTTACTTGAGACCCTCTTTCAGATCTATTTCATCTGGGTCTGTGAAACCATCCCCAGCTCTCCAAGGTCTTTCTTCTTCATGGGGGTTCAACAATGCTCTGAGACCCCTGAAATGGAGTGCTTCCAATGGAGCATATCTACAGGCCACTAGGGAAGAGTAGCCTGCTGTGCCAAACTACTTCATAGCTTTATTCTTAATGACGTCTCCTCTGCATCCGCCCTCTCAATGGACACAAATCATCCATGGCTTTAAACAGAGGTTTAAGACGATTCATTGTTAAACGGTCCCATTGGGAACAGAAACGCTACTTTTTCATAGTGCTTATATATTTTCGATGAAGGATACAAAAAAAGAAGATGAAAAAAAATAAGCCTTGTTGACAGCAGCAATTCATCTTCATTTGCTGGTACAGTTTGTACTAGTCTTGTAGTAGCAGACCTAAACATTTAGTTTGTTAAACATAGCATGGATCATTATGCATTAGCCATGATTGGAGAATCCTTGGGAAAAAAAGTAGCGGTTCTTTCTTTTGATTATGCATTGTGTTCAGAGGAACAGACAAAAGCCTCCAGGCAAGTTTGACGATGCAGGGGGGTAAACCATAGTTCAGAGGCACTTCTAAATTTGGTTGAAACATTTTTATTTAAGGGGTTTAAATAGAGTTTTGACATATGTCTTAAAAGGTTTAGCAGGAAGTAGTAAGTGACAATGTCAGACACGTTGCCAGTTAAACTAACAGTTGACTAAAGGTCACCACTTCATCGCAATGACGAGGTGAGCAAGAACAGTCGCATTATCATCAAAGGGAGGGAAGCTCAGAGACCAAGGGATCAAAGGTTGCCATTTAGCATTTCATCAAAACCAAGCAAGCACACTATCTCTCGCTCATCGCCACTAGCCAAATGTTAATGCACTCTCGGGTGACACTACGATTGCTGAGTGTGTCAGTCCCCTGCACAATGGTGTTGGAAGAGGCCACCATCTCCCCAGAAGGACCCACAGATACATAATTGACCTGCATAAAAGCCATCTCCCTCATTCCAGATCATGCAGAGTGCGGCGGCTGCGTTGCCCGTGGTTACCAGGGCTGTTGTGCAGGGGTCAGAGTCTGTTAGCAGTCCAGATCGGCCGCAAAGGTACAGTGAGAGCTCACTCTGGATTGTGAGAGCCGCGGTCATTCGCTCTCGAGGTGGCATTTGGAATGAGAGACTAAATCCCGTTTTAATTGGCTGGCCTTATTGCTTTGGTACACTGGACATTACTAGGAGTGTCATTTCCATTGATGTTATGACAGTTGCATTAATAACCAAACTGCCTGTTATAATCACAGTCACACCAGTGGGTGGTGATAAGCTTAGCGAAACACGAATAGGCAAAATGTTAAAAAGGTGTTTTCGTCACAATTTGTTTGTTTATACCACTGCGTGCCTTGGCATGCATTTAGAGCGTAATCGTAGCACACTTCAATCGTTTGCATTGTCTGTATGCTTCCATGTGTTTGGTTGAGCTGGCTACGAACAAGAAGTCCACATGAAGTCTTTCACACTCACACACACACACACACACACACACACAAGCACATGCACACACACACACACACTTTGCCACTCTTTCCCTCTTGACCTGACAAAGGCCTAGACGTCACATTAATTGGCTGCCCATCACCCATCCATCCTTACAGAGTACCCAGAGTGGGTCTGAACTCATCAATCCATGTCCAACTGGTCCCTTTCCCTGTGTCCATTCTGCAGTCAACTTCCTGTGCTGTAGCCATGGCACAGTGATTCACTCAGACTCAACTCATTGTGTGTGTGTTCGTGCGTGTGTGTGTGTGTGTGTGTGCGTGTGTGTGTGTGTGTGTGTGTGTGTGTGTGTGTGTGTGTGTGTGTGTGTGTGTCTGTGTGTGTGTCTAGAAGGGGAAGCATTCAACCTAACTATGGCTGTATGCATTCTGAAGGGTTCATCTGCCATCACCATTATGTGGAATTGAGCTCCTTCATTTGCGGACTGTCAATCTTAAGAGATAAATAAGGTGCATAATGATTCTGTCTGCCTCAAGTAAACATACTGTATACTGTACAGTCTTGAGTTTCTGTTAATTTTAACTTACATTGTTCTGCTGCCTTGACTAACACAGAGGGGGTGGATGCTGACGCACTTGCCATTACAGACACTCCAACAGTCTGTTGGAATATGTTGTTTATTTTACGGCAGCAATCAGATGACCCCTAAACAGACCTTGTTTCTAATCTCACATATACAGTACAGTGCTGTGCATCATGTTCTTTAATTGTGATGTGTACAGCTGAGACATGTGGTTGTAAGTCATCAGAGTAAAACTATAGAGTGAAATCACACAGCCACTTGCACATAATCCCAGTGACATCTTAGACACAAATCAAATTAAATCAAATGTATTTGTCACATGGGCCGAATACAACAGGAGTAGACTTTACCATGAAATGCTTCCCGATGAGCCCTTTCCTAACAATGCAGAGTTAAAAAGTAAGAATATTTTGCAAAAAAATTAAAAAAGGAAATAGTAACACAATAAAATAATATCGAGGCTATATACAGGGCGTACCAGTACCGAGTCAGTAAGGACTACTCTGTGCTCGCCTTAGTCTGAATACCTTGGCTTTCTGCTGGGTTTGTTAGTTATGAATGTGAGCAGTCTGCAGCTTCCTCCCAGTCATTACGGGACTGTTTGAATTCCTTAGAAAAGGACGCAGCCATCACTGGAAGAACAGTTCAGCCATGTAAATATGTCGCCTTTCATGGCCACCTCCCATCTGAGATAGAAATTGTAAATACATTTGCGAGGCACTCAAGCTTTAGCAGCCTGAGTGATATATTGAGTCGATAATTATTTAGAATCCCCCCCCATACACACACACACAACCACACACTTGCAAGTGTGGGTTGGTGTGTGTGTGTACAGTATATGCGTGTTTATACAGATTTCTTGCCTCAGTGTGTCTTTGTGGATGCGCCTGTATATTTTGATGTGTCCCTGTGTGTGTTTGTGTATGGATGTGTGATGTTTTATGTGTATGTGTGGCCAACAGTATCCCTGCTTTATCCAGATCAAACACGTGTCTTACTGGTGTGGCTTCCGTAAACTGAAAAGGTCAATGGGAGGGATTTGTAATAAACCTCCTTGCTACGGGTCACTGCCTGGCTGGGGTTGCTGACCTTTGCAGTATCAGACCAATTTTGGAAAGGGGAGAGGGGAGTCTGCAGTATAAAATGGGCTGGGGAGACGACTGGATCACAACATCTCCACAAAGCCTCCACACATGACAGAATAAATATTTCATCATTAGAAGCTTGTGCAAGATATGTTTTTTTTGTCTCGTGTGTAGTACCAATACAAAACAAATTCGTATCAACCATTTGTTGAATGGCCATTACCTTTTCTGATTCCGGAGCTCTCAGACACAAGTTGTCAGGACACATTGATGATGGCTTGAATGTCAAAATGTTTGTCCTTCTTCGAGGGGGAATAAATAACCATAAGCAACATGTCATATTTTTATTTATTTGTTTGTTCTGTAGCAGGTTGACTGGCTGACTGCCTTTGAGGATCACTTATCACTCCACCGCATTTCAAGAGCATGCAGGGTACAACTCTACTTACCCATTGATTAAGTTGGAAATCCACATCTCAGTTGGAGCAAGATACTCTCTGGAAAGATACTCCTATTCCAACACGGAATATGTCAGGACATGGTTTTAGACTCTCTTCACGACTCCCTGTTGTCCAAGGTCATAGGGTAGGTCTTTCTCTTCTAGGGTAGGCTATGTCACAATAATCTTCATTCCCATGATAGATCCATCCACGCTCAATACCAGTGCAACCACTGCAGTTCTTTAGCATATTTATCCAAAAGTGTGAGATTGCTTTTCTGAATAGAAATCCATCACTGGGGGTGAGCACTGTTTCGATGTTTGTTTGAATATCCTTATGCTATTTAAAGACTATCATTTAGAAAATGTCCTCTCAATGCTAAGCACATTGTCATGATAATGTAAATGAATGGAGTGCAAAGGAAACATTAATGGCAAAAAATGATGATCCTTGCAGTTCTATTGAGAGCAAAATGGAAGTGTTACATGAGGAGTGTACATTTCTTTAAAAAAGCCATACAAGTCTCCAGATTTCTGCCCAATAATATATCCCTAAATGGAATCTGCCACTTTTAAACGCAGGCAATCATAATGGTGTCGTCCCCTCACAATAGAGGGGGAAATATAAACTCGAAGAATGACTTGAAATTTGAATTCATGTCCAGAAGCCCGTAGCAGGCAGATAATAAAAAGTAGCAGACAATTCTAACTAGTACAGTCCAAAAAATACTTAATGGGATAGTTTTCTGAGTTTTTACCCCAAGCTCAATAATTGTATTACCTTAAGAGAAGTTATTTGATGGCTTGTCATGGCAACCCACTGTTTGGATATCCTAGTTCATCATGTTAGCATTTTGCTAATGTTGGTAAAGGGATACTAAGGACTGGCACTCTTTTGGGTAGCCCTTCTCTAGGGGAGCCCATAGAGATACTACAAAGACCAGTTACAGTCTATACAATGGCCTCTTCTGTGACAGCATGGGCAGTGTCATTGAGGGCTATCTCCATTTCGAAGTACCCAACTGGGTGGGACTTTCTATGGATTAATTGACTTTAGTTGATTTGCCCATTACATTTTTACAATTGAACAATTGCCCCTACCGGCCGTGCACACCCACTTTAGAGGGAACATTGCTGATCAAATCAAATAGTAAAATACTTACAGTGAGGAAAAAAGTATTTGATCCCCTGCTGATTTTGTATGTTTTCCCACTGACAAAGAAATGTTCCGTCTATAATTTTAATGGTAGGTTTATTTGAACAGTGAGAGACAGAATAACAACAACAAAATCCAGAAAAACGCATGTCAAAAATGTTATAAATTGATTTGCATTTTAATGACGGAAATAAGTATTTGGCCCCCTCTCAATCAGAAAGATTTCTGGCTCCCAGGTGTCTTTTATACAGGTATCGAGCTGAGATTAGGAGCACACTCTTAAAGGGAGTGCTCCTAATCTCAGCTTGTTACCTGCATAAAAGACACCTGTCCACAGAAGCAATCAATCAATCAGATTCCAAACTCTCCACCATGGCCAAGACCAAAGAGCTCTCCAAGGATGTCAGGGACAAGATTGTAGACCTACACAAGGCTGGAATGGGCTACAAGACCATCGCCAAGCAGCTTGGTGAGAAGGTGTCAACAGTTGGTGTGATTATTCGCAAATGGAAGAAACACAAAATAACTGTCAATCTCCCTCGGTCTGGGGCTCCATGCAAGATCTCACCTCGTGGAGTTGCAATGATCATGAGAACGGTGAGGAATCAGCCCAGAACTACACGGGAGGATCTTGTCAATGATCTCAAGGCAGCTGGGACCATATTCACCAAGAAAAACAATTGGTAACACACTACGCTGTGAAGGACTGAAATCCTGCAGCGCCCGCAAGGTCCCCATCAACTCAACTCGCCGTGTTTGGAGGAGGAGGAATGCTGCCTATGACCCCAAGAACACCATCCCCACCGTCAAACATGGAGGTGGAAATATTATGCTTTGGGGGTGTTTTTCTGCTAAGGGGACAGGACAACTTCACTGCATCAAAGAGACGATGGACGGGGCCATGTACCGTCAAATCTTGGGTGAGAACCTCCTTCCCTCAACCAGGGCATTGAAAATGGGTCGTGGATGGGTATTCCAGCATGACAATGACCCAAAACTCACGGCCAAGGCAACAAAGGAGTGGCTCAAGAAGAGGCACATTAAGGTCCTGGAGTGGCCTAGCCAGTTTCCAGATCTTAATCCCATAGAAAATCTGTGGAGGGAGCTGAAGGTTCAAGTTGCCAAACATCAGCCTCGAAACCTTAATGACTTGGAGAAGATCTGCAAAGAGGAGTGGGACAGAATCCCTCCTGAGATGTCTGCAAACCTGGTGGCCAACTAAAAGAAACGTCTGACCTCTGTGATTGCCAACAAGGGTTTTGTCACCAAGTACTAAATGATGTTTTGCAGAGGGGTCAAATACTTATTTCCCTCATTAAAACGCAAACCAATTTATAAAATATTTGACATGCGTTTTTCTGGATTTTGTTGTTGTTATTCTGTCTCTCACTGTTGAAATAAACCTACCATTAAAATTATAGACTGAGCATGTCTTTGTCAGAGGGCAAACGTACAAAATCAGCAGGGGATCAAATACTTTTTTCCCTCACAGTACTTAGGGGCCCTTCCCAACAATGCAGAGAGAATGAAAGATACATAATAAATAGAGTAAATGGAAAAATAATAACATGAGGAATAAATAGAAAAAAAATAACATGAGGAATAAATAGAAAAATAATAACATGAGGAATAACAATTCAATTGATTGGGCATGATTTGGAAAGGCACACACCTGTCTATAGAAGGTCCCACAGTTGACTGTGAATGTCAGAGAAAAAACCAAGCTATGAGGTCGAAGGAATTGTCCTAGAGCTCCGAGACAGGATTGTGTCGAGGCACAGATCTGGGGAAGGGTACCAAAAAATGTCTGCAGCATTGAAGGTCCCCAAGAACACAGTGGCCTCCATCAGTCTTAAATGGAAGAAGTTTGGAACCACCAAGACTCTTCCTAGAGCTTCCAAACTGAGCAATCGGGGGAGAAGGACCTTGGTCAGGGAGGTGACCAAGAACCCGATGGTCACTCTGACAGAGCTCCAGAGTTCCTCTGTGAAGATGGGAGAACCTTCCAGAAGGACAACCATCTCTGCAGCACTCCACCAATGAGGCCTTTATGGTAGAGTGGCCAGACAGAAGCCACTCCTCAGTAAAAGGCACATGACAGCCTGCTTGGAGTTTGCCAAAAGGAACCTAAAGGACTTTCAGACCATGAGAAACAAGATTCTCTGTTCTGATGAAATCAAGATTGAACTCTTTGGCCTGAATGCCAAGCGTCACGTCTGGAGGAAACCTGGCACCATCCCTACGGTGAAGCATGGTGGTGGCAGCATCATGCTGTGGGGATGTTTTTCAGTGGCAGGGACTGGGAGACTAGTCAGGATCGGGGCAAAGATGAACGGAGCAAAGTACAGAGAGATCCTTGATGAAAACTTGCTCCAGAGCACTCAGGACCTCAGACTGGGGCAAAGGTTCACCTTCCAACAGGACAATGACCCTAAGCACACAGCCAAGACAACACAGGAGTGGCTTCGGGACAAGTCTCTGAATGTCCTTGAGTGGCCCAGCCAGAGCCCGGACCTGAACCCAATCGAACATCTCTGGAGAGACTTGAAAATAGCTGTCTAGCGACGCTCCCCATCCAATCTGACAGCGCTTGAGAGGATCTGCAGAGAAAAATGGTGTGCCAAGCTTGTAGCGTCATACCCAAGAAGACTCAAGGCTGTAATCGGTGTCGAAGTTGCTTCAACAAAGTACTGAGTAAAGGGTCTGAATACTCATGTAAATGTAATATTTAAGTTTTTAGTTTTAATACATTTGCAACAATTTCTAAAAACCTGGGGTATTGTGTGTAGATTGATTAGGGGGAAAAAACTATTTAATCCATTTTAGAATAAGGCTGTAATGTATCAAAATGTGGAAAAAGTAAAGGGGATCTGAATACTTTCCAAATGCACTGTATAAACTAGCTAGTAGTTTTGCTCAAGCTAGTGAATATCTGTTCTTGATAATTACATTTCTGTCTGTATCTAGATAGGAGTGGGAACTAACATTAGCCTGTCAAGCTCCCAACTTGTCAATCCAGCTCCATCACGCCATTTAGACTAGCTAATTTAGCTGAGGTAATGTTAGCTAGTAGCTAACAAGTTACCCAAAGTGACATGGTGGAGCTATCAAAACAAGTGAGAGGTTGGGAATTACAAAAGCAGCAAGTTACAAACGTTATTTTTTGTGCCATTTTTTGTTAAATTGTTTTATGTTAACTACACTCGTTGTTTTAACATGTCTATGTGTGTGTGTGTGTGTGTGTGTATGTGTGTGTGTGTGTGTGTGTGTGTGTGTGTCGCTTCAGGAGAGAGAGTGCTTAGCTTCAAAGCTTGAGCTCCACTGTGGGGCTGCTGTTGAACTCAACCTGAGAATACTTAATTTGCTAAATGTAACATTGTTCTTTATTTTCTAAAAAAATTATGTCCAAACAAGAACACAGACCCTGGCCTCCTGTCTGGCAAAGACCCCCTTCACAGCTGACAGAAAGGAGTTCATCTTGGACTTCACAAGAACATTAATCGAAGCAGATATACCTCTTGAGAAGAGGCCCAAGTTCTCCACATTTCAGAACAAACACTGCAAGCAGGGAGTGTCTATCCCAGCGCCATCCCGTCTCCGTGAAGACTACCTTCCAGAGCTCTACCCACAATATCCAGCCCAGGTGGTAGGGGCAAGAAAGGACATTAAGGACTATGTCCATGCTATCCCTGCTCTGAGCCAGGTATCTGCAGAGGAGTGGCACATATACATGGGCATTGACAAGGCAGACGCTATGGAAGTGAGTGCAGTGGACTGGTGGACAGCTAGGCAGAACAGGATTGTGGTGATACATCTGTGCTTCCCCACTACCTCAGTGGATGTAGAGAGACTGTTCTTACATTATCAGATGCTACTTAGTCAGCGTAGAAGGAGCATCACAGATAATCGTTTAAAGATCTTGATTGCAAGGTACAATAGCATTGAGCACTAAAAAGCATGTCATACACAAATACACCCACCAACTCTCCCACTCTTTCTGTGTTTTGGTTTGAAGCAATTTGATAATAGTTAAATGCTGAATGGAACGGCAAGACAGAATAGTTAATCTAATCTATTTGGTGTTTATGGATTTATAGATGGATTCATCAATTAATTAGTTGTTATTTACAGTATATGCCTTTGTACTTTGTTGATGACGCTCTATTTATTTATCTATCATATTTTTCCATAAGGAAACGTTTACAATAAAAGGATCATATAAAGGTTGAGTCGGTGTAGAGGTTATTTTTCACTGAGCTTTAGGAGAAGGATAACCGTAGGTTCCTTGTCATCTAATACACATAATTAAGCATTTATTTACATAAAACCATGTTCCCAATGTTATTAAATAATGTTTGTACTCTAGAGGCAAAAAAAATTGCTGCAGAAAATAGAAAACATCCCTGCAGATTCCGTTTGGGTTTGGTCAAGAGTCAAACGAGTTAGTGCAAAAATGGTCAATGCAGATATTCCAGGTAGCTTTTGGTTAACTATTTAACTGACTATTTAGCAGTCTTAAAGCTTGTTCAGGGTCCTGTTGGTTCCAGAGTTGGTGCATTGCCATGTGGTAGCAAAGAGAACAGTCTATGACTGGAGTCTGACGTTTTTCAGGGCCTTCCTCTGACACCGCCTGGTATAGAGGGGAGCTGGCAGGGAGCTAAGCCCCAGTGATATACTGAGCCATACGCATTACCCTCTGTAGTGCCTTGAGGTCGGATGACATGCAGTTGCCATACCAAACGGTGATACAGCCAGTCAAGATGCTCTCAATGGTGCAGCTATATAACTTTTTGAGGACCTGAGGGCCCATGCCGAATATTTTCAGCCTCCTGGGGGAGAGAGGGGTTGTCGTGCCCTCTTCTCGACTGTGTTGATGTGTGTGGACCATAATAGTTCCTTAGTGATGTGGACACCGAAGCTCTCGATCTGCTCCACAACAGCCCTGTCGATGTGGATGGGGGCGTGCTCGGCCCTCCATTTCCTGTAGTCCACGATCAGCTCCTTTGTCTTGGTGATGTTGAGGGAGAGGTTGTTGTCCTGGCACCACACTGCCAGGTCTCTGACCTCTTCCCTAAAAACTGTCTCATCATTCATTGGTGATCAGGCCTACCACCGTTGTGTCGTCTGCAAACTTAATGATGGTGTTGGAGTCGTGTGCGGCCATTCAGTCATGCGTGATCAGAGAGTACAGGAGGTAACTAAGCACGCAGCCCGAGGGGCCCCCATACTGAGGATCAGCGTGGCGGATGTGTTGTTCTCTACCCTAATCACCTGGGGGCGGCCCGTTAGGAAGTCCAGGATCCTGTTGCAGACGGAGGTGTTTAATCCCAGGGTCCTTAGCTTAGTGATGAGCTTTGAGGGCACAATGGTGGTTAACACTGAGCTGTAGTCAATGAACAGCATTCTCACATAGGTGTTCCTTTTGTCCAGGTGGGAAAGGGCAGTGTGGAGTGCAATAGAGATTGCATCATCTTTGGATATGTTGGGGCGGTATTTGAATTGGAGTGGGTCCAAGGTGTCTGGGATGATGGTGTTGATGTGAGCCAATACCAGCCTTTTAAAGCATTTCATGGCTACAGGAGATGGTCATTTAGGCAGGTTACCTTGGTGTTCTTGGGCACAGGGACTATGGTGGTCTGCTTGAAACATGTAGGCATTACTGACAGGGTCAGGGAGAGGTTGAAAATGTCAGGAAGACACTTGCCGGCTGGTCAGCGCATGCTCCGAGTACACGTCCTGTTAATCCGTCTGGCCCTGCGGCCTTGTGAATGTTAACCTGTTTAAAGGTCTTACTCACATCGGCTATGGAGAGCGTGATCACACAGTCATCCAGAACAGCTGGTGCTCTCATGCAGGCTTCAGTGTTGCTAGTCTTGAAGCGCGCATAGAAGGTATTTAGCTCGTCTGGTAGGCTCGTGTCACTGGGCAGCTCTTGGCTGTGTTTCCCTTTGTAATCTGTGATAGTTTGCAAGCCCTGCCACATGTACTGGGTATGATAGGGTATACTGGTGCCAGAGGGAATGGCAAAATTATGCTATTTTGTGTGGGGGATTTTGCGCTGATCTTAATTTTTTTGGGTACATAATGTTTCCACCATCGTATCCTATGACCGAAAAGAGCTTCTGGACATCAGAACAGCTATCATATACATTACCATTCAAAAGTTTGGACACACCTACTCATTCAAGGGTTTTTCTTTATTTTGACTATTTTTTACATTGTAAAATAATAGTGAAGACATTAAAACTATGAAATAACATGTATGGAATCATGTAGTAACCAAAAAAGTACTAAACAAATCAAAATATATGTTATATTTGAGATTCTTCATATAGCCACACTTTGCCTTGATGACAACTTTGAACACTCTTGGCATTCACTCAACCAGCTTCATGAGGTAGTCACCTGGAATGGATTTCAATTAACAGGTTTGCCTTTTTAAAAGTTAATTTGTGTAATTTCTCCTTCTTAATGTGGTTGTGACAAGTTAGGGGGTGTATACAGAAGATAGCCCTATTTGGTAAAAGACCAAGTCCATATTATGGCAAGAACAGCTCAAATAAGCAAAGAGAAGCGACAGTCCATCATTACTTTAAGACATGAAGGTCAGTCAATATGGAACATTTCAAGAACTTTAAACGTTTCTTCAAGTGCAGTCGCAAAAACCATCAAGCGCTATGATGAAACTGGCTCTCATGAGGACAACCACAGAAATGGAAGACCCAGAGTTCCTTAGAGTCACCAGCCTCAGAAATGTCAGCCCAAATAAATGCTTCACAGAGTTCAAGTTACAGACACATCTCAACATCAACTGTTCAGAGGGGACTGTGTGAAACAGGCCTTCATGGTCGGATTGCTGCAAAGAAACCACTACTAAAGGACACCAATAATAAGAAGAGACCTGCTTGGGCCAAGATACACAAGCAATGGACATTAGACCGGTGGTAATTTGTCCTTAGGCCCAAATTTGAGATTTTTGGTTCCAACCGCCATGTCTTTGTGAGTCGCGGTGTGGGTGAATGGATGATCTTGCATGTGTAGTTCCCACCGTAAAGCATGGAGGAAGAGGTGTTATGGTGTGGGGATGCTTTGCTGGTGACACTGTCTGTGATTTCTTTAGAATTCAAGGCACACTTAACCAGCTTGGCTACCACAGCATTCTGCAGCTATACGCCTTTCCATCTGGTTTGGGCTTAGTGGGACTATACATTTTTTTTTCAACAGGACAATGACCCAACACACCTACAGGCTGTGTAAGGGCTATTTTACCAAGAAGGAGAGTGATGGAGTGCTGCATCAGATGACCTGTCCTCCACAATCCCCCGACCTCAACACAATTGAGATGGTTTGGGATGAGTCAGACGGCAGAGTGAAGGAAAAGCAGCCAACAAGTGCTAAGCATATGTGGGAACTGCTTCAAGACTGTTGGAAATGCAGTACAGGTGAAGCTGGTTGAGAGAATGCCAAGAGTGTGCAAAGCTGTCATCAAGGCAAATGGTGGCTATTTGAAGAATCTCAAATATAAGATATATTTTGATTTGTTTAACACTTTTTTAGTTACTTCATGATTCCAGATGTGCTATTTCATAGTTTTGATGTCTTCACTTTTATTCTACAATGTAGAAAATAGTACAAAATAAAGAAAAACCCTTGAATGAGTAGGTGTGTCCAAACCTTTCAACCGGAATATAGCAAAAACGATTCGAAACGAGGAGTTGGATATAAATAACGTTAGAAGCTCAGCTACATCCGATGCCAACACCAAGAGGGCAGATGACAAATATGATGCCTAGCTAGGTAAGTATTTTTTCCTGCAAGCCACCTAGCTAATTTTAGTTTATCTACTGAAAACCATATTGTGTATTGCTTGCTAACATACTACTGTGTTAGAGTGGGTGGAAATCAAATATTATTTTCTAACCTTAGCTATTATAGGCATGACGCAAGATAGTATTCCAAACATATCTAAATAACAAGTATTGCATATTCAGCAAGCTAGCTAGCTACGTTTACTAGCAAACAGTACGGAGAAACAATAATACAACAATTTACTTTCGTAAATCTCTAAAACGGAAGCTGGTTTTACTATTAAAATATGTGCCTATGCATTCCTGATAGACATGGATGTAGGTAGATACTGTCTGCCTACCTCAAAAAGAAAAGGAAAGCCGCACACTCTAGGAGCTCAGATGCAATAATTTAATATCTTAATAACCAACGTTTCGACATACAAGCTGTCTTCATCAGGGTATAAGGTATACTGTCTGCCTACCTACCTAGGCTCATTTGTATGGTCTAGTCACTGCGCAAAGGTTAAGGGTAATGCCATATTTCTTTCTATTAGGCTAAATATTGTTGTAAATGTAATCTCTTTGCCTGTGCACAAGTATACATGTTCAACTAGTCTACCCTAATTGTGTTATTATGCTGGCTCGTTTCAACTGTTGTTCAAACTGTACAATAGAGTATAATAAAAAAGAAAATGTCTTACAGATAATACAGTGTGGTGCCTGGCTTCTTCCTATAGTGGATCCTAGATACAGAAACATAATTCCTTTGCCTGTATGTGTCATTGTAACATAACTGTATTCCGTGAACTGTATCCCTCTCGAGGGATTAGACATTATACTGGATTTCAAACTGATGACTCATGAGGAGCTGAATGGCAGTTTGATCATGACAACTCTCCTCCCACAGCTTTACCAGTATTCCCTGAACTTACTGTACGTTTCTTTGGAATGGCAATTACGTAATCTGCTGATCACCAGTTCTCTTAGCTACAGATTGTTACACCAGATAATGTGATTTAACCAAAGATTTTTGGTATCCATTACTGGGAGTTACAGGATAGGTACTGTTTTCAGTTACAGGATAGGTACAACAGGATAGGTACTACTTTTCCTCGTGTCCAGGTGAAAGGTTTCAGTTTGAATTTAGAAAATGCTCCGATATTAAAATAAATACTTTTTTTGCTCCATAAAGTCATCCAACAATATGTGCACTGCTGAGGGCGCTGGTGGGAGGAGCTATAGGAGGACGGGCTCACTGTAATGGCTGGAATGGAATAAATGGAACTGAGTCAAACATGTTGTTTCCATATGTTTGATACCATTCCATTACTTCCATTCCAGCCATTAAAAGGAGACAGTCCTCCTATAGCTCCTCCCACCAGCCTTCTCTGGTGCGCCGCCATCGTGTCTATTTCAAGTCTTCTCACTCATTGTCTCGATCAATGAGAGAAGACTTGAAATAGACAAGATGTCGGCAAAATCTTTGGGTAAATCACATTATCTGGTGTAACAATCTGTAGCTACAGTTCTCTGTACTTGTGTCTCTACACCTGAGACACACTCGGACACACTGAACTACACTGTCCATACAAAAATTTTTGTACATTACTTTTACCATATATCGTTCTTGTTGAATACCCAGTTATCTTGCGATAGCATTAAATAGTGTACACTCCACTGTATTTTAGAATTTGACAAATAAACAAACAATCTTTGGATATCTGAATGTGTAGCATCTGTTTGATGCTACAGACCCCTGTACAGCTTACAGTATAAAAACAAATTCTGTGAATCCATAAGGGCAGACAAATGTCAAAGATTTATATAAAATACATCATATTTATTTTATGGTGGTTCTAAATAAGGGCTCTCCAACCCTGTTCCCGTAGGTTTTCACTACAACCCTAATCTAGCTCACCTGATTCTAATATTTAGCTGGTTGATAAACTGAACTAGGTCAATTACAACTGGGGTTGGAGCGAAAACTTACAGGAGGGTAGCTCTCCAGGAACAGGGTTTGAGACCCCTGTTCTGTTGGTGGCACCTTAATTGGGGAGGACGGGCTCGTGGTAATGGCTGGAGTGGAATAAGTGGATTCCATGTGTTTGATATCATTCCATTTGCTCCATTCCGACCATTATTTTGAGCCGTCATCCCTTCAGCAGCCTCTTGTGTGTTCTACATGGTCTTATGCTGAGCCATACTGGCTGCGTTTACACAGGCAGCCCAATTCTGATATAATATATATTCTTAATCACATCCAATCTTTTTCTAAACTGATCTGATTGGTCAAAAGAACAACTAGGGGGGAAAAGATCAGAATTGGGCTGCCTTTGTAAACGCAGCCATTGTCCTTTATCCGGCTTCGGATTGGCAATTGTGTTCGGCATGGTGGGCTGTGGAAGCTGAAGCTCTTTGTGCTTATGGTAATGGCTTGTCCTGTCTGCAGTGAACGGCCAGCTGGATAAGACTCGGCTGAAAGTGGTGTAGGGCTTCTTAACCACCAACTGTTTGGTCCTTTTGCAGAAGATTTGCTGGTACTGCACGTCTCCTGAAAATATGCCTTTGTTGGTAAAGGTATCAACCAAATGGGACCGGCTAGCGTATTGGGGGGAGGGGGGGAGGGTGAGGAGGGGGGGCTTAAGAAGGTGTGAAAAGTCTAAGGAAGGCAGTTCTTTGTATTGTGTTTTGAGAATCTGCAGAGAGAATAATGAGGTGGTTGTGTCATTACTGTTGTAGTCTTGATTTCATACCTTTCACTGTCCCTTGCTGGTTTCTGGCCCACAATCTTGTTGTGCTCCATAACCACAAGGTGGGTCCGCTCCCTCATGCTTGTGTATTTTTCAGCAGGGCTCTGTGGTATGACTCCAGATAACCTGAGATTTATAAAAAGAAAAGGTAAAAAGAGACTAAATTGATGACATGGTCTGGAAGGTACTCTGTGGTCCTCCGGCTACCTCTAACCACCTGTAACCCCATAACACAAACACAAACCATGCAAACACTACCCAATTCATGTTTATACCATCCTTACTGTAAATGTAGCTATCTTCACTGTAAGCTTGTAAATAGTTTGGCCAACTTAACTTCACATTGTGCAGAGCTAGGGGTTGGAAGCGCATGTTGGTGGAATCAGATTCTGTACCACCTACAACAAAAAACAGAACAATACATAAGTTAACCACCCCACTAATTGTATCTCTATTAGACTGGCTAGCTAAGCATACCTAACATGGACATTTCAATATTGTCAGCTTACTGTTAGCTAACTAGCATCACTAAATTGGCAGCAAGATTGCTAGCCAGCTGAGACTGGCTGAGAACCAACTAACCAACCATAGACGATTTATACACATTCATCATTGCTACCAACACACAAAGAGAGAGTGAGCTAACTATAACAACAATTATATTTTTAGTAGCGGAGTGTTTTCCAGACAAGGGTGGAATTGATGGCTACCAAATTGAGATACCAAATAAGAATAACTTTAGCTAGCTTATGTTAGCTAACACCAGTCAAAGATAGAATGAACAAACAAACATGTTTACTCTGGTGAAGGTAGCTACCAGTCTAGCAGTGACTACCATGGCATAAGTGGAATTGACTGACAGAGTATATACCAAAAGAGAGCTATATGATTTAGCTGATGGCTTTCAGAGTTCAATACAGGACTCGAACGTTAGCTAGCTAGCTAACTTACCCATCTAGTCCAACTAGGCTAGCAAGCTAGCTAACGTTAGGTTACCTCTAATTGAGAATCTTCAGTTTTGTTATGAAGGAAAAAAATCACTTCTCAGCTTTCATTGAAATGGATTCCCCATCAGTTCAGCCTGAAAATCCCTCTGATAATCTTTGGTTACCGCATCATTCTTGATAGCCACAAGCTACTAGCAGAATTGGGATGAATGTCTGGTAGGTAGAACGGTGAAAGATAACACATTTTGCACTTGTTTGCAATTAGCAAAGTCAGACACGGAACACCACACAGGCATGATGACACATATTAGTGAAAAATAAACGTTTTCCAAAAAATGTGGCCTAGAGACGTTCTGAGATTACTGTGTGTTGGTCGTTCTAAGTAAACAATGCCATTATTCAAGTTTGTGGGCATGCCCCGTCTACCTAGTGGGCGGCATCAGCATTTGCTATGAATGCCGGAATTTGTGGTTCACTATGAGCAGACGAATACACAGGGAGTCAAAAGTTCCTGAATCTACCAGTGAAATGAAAATGTGCGAGTTCTAGCTTGTGGTTTGGATAATTGTGATGTTTATGATAGAAATGTAACGTTGTTATTATACTAATGATTATATGCCGTGGCAGAGCCAGGGTGAATTTCCCCTTTAATAAGTGCATCGACAACTTTGTCCCCACAGTGACCGTATGTACATATCCCAACCAGGCAACATCCGCACTGAGCTAAAGGAGTGAGCTGCCGCTTTCAAAGAGTGGGACACTAATCCAGAACCTTATAAGAAATCCCGCTACGCCCTCCGAGGAACATTCAAACAGTTAAAGCATCAATACATGTGCAAGATCGAATCCTACAACACCGGCTCTGATGCTCATCAGATGTCTTGAGAACTATTAAGTACTGTGTATGAAATTGAGGCAACCCCAAGTTATGCAATTGGAAAATAACGTTGTTAAACTTGACAATCAGAGTTGGATTATTTGGTGGAATTTTGGGAGGGATAATCCCAGAAGGGGTTTTAGAACCAGTTTATTGTCTTCCAGCGGAAAAATGTACTGTTCAATTAAAAATGGGAGGAGTAAGCCTGAATGTTCCAGTAATCTATCTACTTGATCATAGACATGAATGCATTCAGAGATTAAACATAATATGTTGGGGATATGCACTGACTGTAAGTCGCTCTGGAAAAGAGCATCTGCTAAATTACTCAAATGTAAGACAAAAACCTCCAGGGGACCATGACACTACGTCCCAAGAACATTCAGGGGACCTTCAGGGGACTATGACACAACATCCCAAGAAAGTCCTAAAAATGTCCTTGGAGATGTTTTCGGAACAAACCGGGAACTAAACTAAACCTCCAGTGGACCATGACACAACATCCCAAGAAAGTCCTAAAACGTCCTCGGGGACATCCCCGGGACGAACCGGGAACTAGGGCAAAACCTCTAGGGGACCATGACACAACGTCCCAAGAACATCCTAAAAAAGACTAATCGGGAACTAGACAAAACCTCCAGGGGACCAAGACCTGATGACTTTAGGCGACCGTTTCGTCCCAGGGACGTCTTAACAACTCATTATTGTTTGCAGGGTAGCATTTTGGAATGAAACTCTTCTAAGTACTAAAGATTAAGCTATAATAATCTTGATTGCGTTTTGGGAGACGCTTTCAACAATTTAGCACTTAATCATCTGTTTACATGTGTTTTTGCCCCTACATTAGCTATCAGTCGGAACTATAGCTGTTAAAAATCTGAGTTTTTTTCAACAGTGGCTAACATTGGGTTAAGACTGCCCACTTAAAGAATTTGGGAATTATATTTAAAATGAATTTACACCAGGATTATAAGCTTTAGGACCAAAAGGCCATCTGCTTCTTGCTCAGTGAAAGACAAAAGACAGGCAGAATATGTAGAGGGAGGATGGAGGGGGGAGAGAGAGATCGAAAGAGAGACTAAGAGTGAGTCAGTGATTATTATTAAAATAAGGATCAGATATAAAGCTGGATGAAGAGGAATTTTGAAGGATTGGAACAGATCGAGAGGACGGATTAGCCTCTTGTGCTGCAGAAGATTATGAATATAAAGTTGAGTTATTGCAAACCGGTTGTCACACACACACACACACACTGTAATCGGAGTGTTTGGTCTGTTTGTCCACTCCACATCTCAGACAGGCTCATACACAATGGATTGAGATGGTATCTCGTAACTGAATGTGAAATGTCAGAGGACATGCACACTTTGCCAAATGCTATAACTTTTGACAGAAGACATATAGTGTCCCTGTAAAACAAATTGGGTAGTCTAGGACTTTTCTCTCTAACAAAGTTCTAATGACAGACTTGTTTTTTTTTATATTTCTATTGTTATTTAGCAGACACTCTTATCCAGAGCGATTTACAGGAGCAGTTAGGGTTAAGTGCCTTGCTCAAGGGCACATCGACAGATCATTCACCTAGTCGGCTCAGGGATTAGAACCAGCAACCTTTCAGTTACTGGCATAACGCTCTTAACCACTAAGCCACCTGTGTTGACTGTCTTTGACTGAATTTCTGTGACCACTCACACTTGGTCCACATCCAACCCCTCTACAGAAGACCTGATAGCGCAATGGTCTCTTTAATAGACTGACTTTAAGCCTCTCTACAACAACCTAGCAGTACCCCCACCTCTCCATAAGGATTTGGTCAAAACATTCACTCTAACTGGTCAGAACTAAATGTAACAGATTAGTGTTATAATTATGCTTACATTTGCCATAGCCATATTGTGTTTTTGGTTGCAACACTACTGTTTCACACCCCGCACTTTTGAAAAAATGGCCCTTGACGAGTGGCGCAGTGGTCTAAGGCACTGCATTGCAGTGCTAGCTGTGCCACTAGAGATCCTGGTTCGAATCCAGGCTCTGTTGTAGCCGGCCGCGACCGGGAGACCCATGGGGTGGCGCACAATTGGTCCAGGGTAGGGGAGGGAATGGCCGGCAGGGATGTAGCTCAGTTGGTAGAGCATGGAGTTTGCAACGCCAGGATTGTGGGTTCAATTCCCACAGGGGGCCAGTATGAAAAAATAAAAATAATGTATGCACTCACTAACTGTAAGTCGCTCTGGATAAGAGCGTCTGCTAAATGACTAAAATGTAATGTAAAATGTACACCTACTGGAGAGCTTTTCTTTGTCTACACCCATTCAGCACCGTTCACACCCTCTTAAGCCTTAGCCCCACCCATCTCTTTAAGGATTCACACGTGAGGCCATGTGCTATACAGAGTGAGTGCGTTAGTGTACTAAAGAACCAAAGATTTCAAGACTTAAAGCTGGTTTATACTACATCTTTCGACATGTCTGTAAACAGTTGTCACAGAACATTCGTGAACTTGTCGTTGTCATTATGAAAAACTATAAACACAGTTCTGGTGGTCCGAAATAGTGTATTTTAACACCAATAAACCCACCCATTTAAAAATTAATTTAGTATATGTCAATCTAGCAAACCAGGCAACTAAAAGCAACTTTCTAAACAATGTTTTGGTTAGTTTCTAGCTTGTTAGCTAGCTAGCTAACGTTAAGTTAGCTGGCTAGTCAGTTCAAATAATTACCATATCATATAGCTGACAACGTCTTAACTTTAGCTTATTTGTATTCGCTATTACAGGAAAATAAACTCACAACAAGATCATTATTTACAAGGGAATGGTGAGCTAATTACAGAAAATAGCTTATGGTTGTGAGTGTGACAAAATAAAAGTAGGGCATTCTACCAGATAGTTTTTGAACTTGGACACTGTCTTGTTGGCCTAACGTTATATCCTAATTTATTGTTATGTTGTTCTTCACATTACTGTCTCCGGTAAACAAACACTATATCGAATAAAATAGAAGTGTAATAATAATAAATATAATATGCCATTTAGCAGACGCTTTTATCCAAAGCGACTTACAGTCATAAGTGTATTTGTCACATGCACAGGATACAGAAGGTGTAATAATAAATAATATGCCATTTAGCAGACACTTTTATCCAAAGTGACTTACAGTCATGCATGCATACATTTTTTGTGTACAGGTGGTCCCGGGGATCAAACCCACTACCTTGGCGTTACAAGCGCAGTGCACTACCAGCTGAGCTACAGAGGGCCACAGTAAACAGTACAGTGAAATGGTTACTTGTATAGTGGAGTCTTTTGTTTAGACATGTAGCTAGCTAGCTAAACAATGAACCATAATCCAACCTCATAACATTACAACCCTGCATGAATCTGCTGGTAGCTAAAGCTATCCAACTAGCTAGGTTCAATGTTAGCTAGCTAGCTAACATTAGGCTATAGCTAGCAGTGCAAATGGCTCTGAGATACGAATAATATTACTACACAGATCATACGCGTAATGTTAGCTAGTGAGCCAGCCAGCTAACGTTAGCTAGCTAACTAACAGCACTCTTTAACTTGCAATGAAAACAACTTTCTGACAAAATTAGAAACTTGTAATATCTGAAAATATAGCTAGCTAGACTCTCTTAACCGTATACATGGATGGATGTTTCTCCCTCTCTGTCACGGATGCCATGGTTGCACTTAGTTTGAAGATGTAATCTTCTTCTTCTTCTTCTTCTTCTTCTTCTTCTTCTTCTTCTTCTTCTTCTTCTTCTTCTTCTTCTTCTTCTTCTTCTTCTTCTTCTTCTTCTTCTTCTTCTTCTTCTTCTTCTTCTTCTGTGTTCTCTTTTTTTCCCTCTGCATTATTTGCAATCAAACACCAGAATTTTGTCCATCTCCTTAGCTATCATACTCTGCTTCCAAACCAGTGAATTCCACTAATTTGAAAGCTCAGTCTTCAAGAAAGTGGAGCGGATTAGCAACACTTATGCAGTTCTTCGTGATATTTTTCAAAAAAGCCGCGTTAGAAAGGATTACCTAGCTACACATACTGAGCAGCTCATGTTATGGACAGAAGCATGCTACATGGCAGATCAATCCGAACTCATCTCTCGGCATATCCAGCCCATCCATTATCTCAGCCAATCATGGCTCCTGTCCTTTTCCATGGCTAAACCAACTAGGCTCGTAATTTAACAATTGTATTTGTATTTACAGATGGCATACAAGTTTGTTATTAATGCACATGAAAGTTCACATGTTCCAGAAGGTATTTCTGCCAAAAAAACACATTTTGATTAAAAAAATACATGTTTACATTCAAATGCCTCTCCTGTGAAGTAGTGACGCGTGACATACGCCTAGTTTTCTGACTCACGCCTAGTTTCCTGAAATGAGTCACAATTTTGAGACGTCACGAGAGGATGGCAGGTTGACAGGAATTTAGCTACTATCTTTAGCACACTGCTCCCTGACTCAAACCCCTCTGATTGAGCAGCTGTCGCTGGGTGTGAGTCTGAATCTTGATGACACTTTGGCTGCACAGGTGTTGATTGCGTGTGGGTCTGCATCTTGATGGCACCTTCCGCAAAGTTAGTGCTCTGTGTCGGTGTAAAGTCAGTGCTCTGTGTAGGAGTAAAGTTACTGCTCTATGCTGGTGTAAAGTTACTGCTCTATGCCTGTGTAAAGTTACTGCTCTATGCCGGTGTAAAGTTACTGCTCAATGCCTGTGTAAAGTTAGTGCTCTGTGTCGGTGTAAAATTAGTGCTCTGTCTCGGTGTAAAAAAGCTCTCTAACCAGAAAGAGCTACAGTAAACATCACGGTTGCATTTCCTTTCGTGAGTGGGTGACATGAACAGAAATCCCTCATGTACACAACAGATTAGTAACAATAGTTTGTCTTAACGAGGGATGTGTTCGACAAGACGGCAGGTGTTCCTAAAATGGCTCTGAGGTATTGTGTTTTGTGTACCTTTCCCACAGAATTCCCTCGGTTCTGGCACAGAGGAGAGGGAGTCTCACCATGGGCAGGCTGCTCGATAAACCTACCCAATCTGCCCGGTGACAGTAAGCGAGAAGCCATTCTGGGCCAGATGTTTAGAGCTGACTGTCAAATATAAATAATCCTCCACCGTTATCGGAAAGGATTAGATAATTATTAAATCTGCCTGCATGTCAATGATTACAATCTGTGCATCCGATTGGCAGCTGTATCCACTCAAGCCTTTCAAGAGGGGGTGGGGATGAGTGTGTGTGTGTGTGTGTGTGTGTGTGTGTGTGTGTGTCTGTGTGTGTGTCTGTGTGTGTGTGTACGTGCGTGCGAGAGACAGTGAGAGTGTGTGAATAATGTTGCTGGTATATGACTTCTTGTGTATTTAAATGTGTAGACCAGGAGTGTCAAACTCAATTTCTAGAGGGCCATTTGTCAGCAGGTTTTTGGGGTATTTTCTTTACATTTGTGTCCAACCTAGACAACCAGGTGAGGGGAGTTTCTAACTAATCAATGACTTTAATTGATCCAGGAATGGAGTTTGACACCCTGGCGTAGGTCAATGGGTTTTCTCCTGATTGTGTCTCCTGACAAAGTTTTCTCCATCACTTCCAAACCAAAAAGTCTCACCTTGCTCATTAGAGGGCATATAAGCACATGGTGCACTGACTGTAGCTTTCCAGTCAATTCAATATTCAGTACCAAACTCACACATTTCTCCTATTTAGGCTACTGTTGCGTGAGAGGCGGGATATGAATTTTCATTACAATGTTTATTGCAATGCAGGAAAAGAGGTGCCAAAGGCTGATAAAGCTGCAGTTAATACAAAATAATAATTGAGGACAATAGTTGGTAATAAACAAGAAATTGCCATCATTAAATTGTGAGGTATGGTTTATTATTTAGTATAAAGGCATCACGAGGCGTGCATCTTTGAGTTTCCCGCAATATACATCCATTGTCTGACAGATTAATTAATATGCATTAATACATTCTGAAAACCTGGCAATTTAATTTTGGCAGTGAATAATTAGAATGTGCGATAGGGTTCTCGGTGCAGCAGATTCATTATGAAACATTCATTTACAGGTTGCAATTTTTGAATTATGGATATATTTTTTTTAATTAAAGTTGTCCGTCAGAAATGCTGACAGTAATGTGTATCTGTAGTGGTGGTTACAAGTTGCATTACATGCAAGTTTTACTTAATTATTTTTGTCAGTTTATGCAATTAGAATGGATAAGGCAAGTATAAGACTTTTGTCAACATTTGACAGTGCTAAAATGCGTTCAATATTTGAAATGTCACGAGTCTCTCAAAGGAATACTTGAGTGATCCCAGAGTTGAAGTCAATACCATTTCAATTCAGGAAGTAAACTGAAACTGGAAATTCAGGGGTACTTCCTGAATCGGCTGAATTCAAATAGAATAGACTCCATCATGGGATCTAAAGTAAACAGAATGCATGTGCTTCAAGCAATTCATTCACATGTTGCTGTTGGAGTATGGGTATAATCAGGGGCCAACTCTGGTATTCGAAGTGGGGGGAAAAAAAACATATTTTTTTTTTGTTTTGTTTTGTTTTTTCAGTCTGATAAACACTCCAAACAGCCTACCGGACCGCTCAGAGTCGTCCGCATGGTCCTAAAGCACACATCTTGGGGGGATAAACAAGCACCAGAATGACAGTAACAAGCACCAGAATGACAGTAACAAGCACCATAATGACAGCAACAAGCGCCTGAATGACAGTAACAAGCACCAGAATGACAGTATCAAGCACCAGAATGACAGTAACAAGCACCAGAATAACAGTAACAAGCACCTGAATGACAGTAACAAGCACCAGAATGACAGTAACAAGCGCCTGAATGACAGTAACAAGCAACAGAATGCAGTAACAAGCACCAGAATGACAGGAGTAATCGCCAGAACGACAGTAACAACGGTCAGAATGACAGTAGCAAGCTGCAGAATGACAGTAGAAAGAACCAGAATGACAGTAACAAGCAGTAGAATGACAGTACCAAGGGCCAAAATGACAGCAACAAGCAACAGAATGCAGTAACAAGCACCAGAATGACAGTAGTAATCGCCAGAACGACAGTAACAACGGTCAGAATGACAGTAGCAAGCTGTAGAATGACAGTAGAAAGCACCAGAATGACAGTAACAACACAAGAATGACAGTAACAAGCGCCATAATGACAGTAACAAGTGCCTGAATGACAGAACCAGCGCTATAATGACAGCAACAAGGGCCAGAATGACAGTAACAAGTGCCAGAATGACAGTAACAAGGGCCTGCATTACAGTAACAAAGGCAAGTATGACAGTAAAAAGCATCAAAATGACAGTAACAAGCGCCATAATGACAGTAACAAGTGCCTGCATGACAGTAACCAGCGCTATAATGATAGCAACAAGGGCCAGAATGACAGTAGCGAGCTCCAGAATGACAGTAAAAAGCGCCAGAATGACAGTAACAAAGGCAAAAATTACAGTAACAAGCATCGGAATGACAGTAACAAGCACCAGAATGACAGAAACAAGCACCAGAATGACATTAACAAGCACCAGAATGACAGTAACAAGCACCAGAATGACAGTAACAAGCACCAGAATGACAGTAACAAGCACCTGAATAACAGTAACAAGCAGTAGAATGACGGTACCAAGGGCCAAAATGACAGCAACAAGCAACAGAATGCAGTAACAAGCACCAGAATGACAGTAGTGATCGCCAGAACGACAGTAACAACGGTCAGAATGACAGTAGCAGGCTGCAGAATGACAGTAGAAAGCACCAGAATGACAGTAACAAGCACCATAATGACAGTAACAAGTGCCTGAATAACAGTAGTGAGCTCCAGAATGACAGTAACAAGCGCCAGAATGACAGTGACAAAGGCAAAAATGACAGTAACAAGCATCGGAATGACAGTAACAAGCGCCAGAATGACAGTAACAAGCTCCAGAATGACAGTAACATGGACCAGAATGACAGTAACAACACCAGAATGACAGTAACAAGCACCAGAATGACAGTAACAAGCGCCATAATGACAGTAACAAGTGCCTGAATGACAGTAACCAGCGCTATAATGACAGCAACAAGGGCCAGAATGACAGTAGTGAGCTCCAGAATGACAGTGACAAGCGCCAGAATGACAGTAACAAAGGCAGAAATGACAGTAACAAGCATCGGAATGACGGTATCAAGAGCCAGAATGACAGTAACAAGCTTCAAAATGACAGTAACATGGAGCAGAATGACAGTAACAACACCAGAATGACAGTAACAAGCACCAGAATGACAGTGACAACACCAGAATGACAGTTAAAAGCACCAGAATAATAGTAACAAGCACCAGAATGACAGTAACAAGTGACATAATTACAGTAACAAGGGCCAGAATTACAGTAACAAGCGGCAGAATGGCAGTAACAAGCACCGGAATGACAGTAACAAGCGCCAGAATGACAGTAACAAGCGCCAGAATGACAATAACAAACTCCAGAATGACAGTAACAAGCGCCAGAATGACAGTAACAAGCACCGTAATGACAGTAACAAGCGCCAGAATAACAGTGACAATCTCCAGAATGACAGTAACAAGCATCGAAATGACAGTAACAAGTGCCTGAATGACAGTAACCAGCGCTATAATGACAGCAACAAGGCCCAGAATGACAGTAACAAGCTCCAGAATGACAGTAAGAAGAGACAGAATGACAGTAACAAGAGACAGAATGACAGTAACAAGTGCAGGAATGACAGTATCAAGTGCAGGAATCCCCCTTGTGTAAGTGACAGGTCTAATCCACAAGGAAAATTCATATCCCCTTTATTCCTCTGTGGGATTCCTTTTTAACATGTTTGTGTCCACCTCCAGCTGCTGTTACAATCCCAGCTTGATCAATGCACATGTTCACTCCACCCAGTCAGTCACTCCGCTCAGACTACACCATCCTACAGCTAGCCTCCCCCTTCAATAACCACTGCTCTTTAAACGAATATGTCGATAAGGGGAGGACGGTTGTCTTGCTGACCCCTTGTGAGGTTAATTTGATCGACGTGCCTTCGCCACATGTGAGAAGAGGGTCTCGGCTTACCCATCAGGCCTGCACAGTGTGGGCTGAACTTGTTTGCGGTATGGGCTAAACTGGGCTTGGGCTGAACTGTTGTAGTCAGTTGACATGTGCATCAGACATGGGGCCGTCAAAACAAGGAAAACACTACCAGTTTCTTCAGTTTATTTTCTGTTGAAATAAAGATGTTCTGTTACACTAGAGTCAGATAAACTACTTACTTCAGTAACTATAGCATGTCTCGTATTCTCACTATTATCTTTTGTTAACATTGCATAAATATACCTCACTGAGGAATTGAGAGTGATTGGAACTTTCATGTCATGAATGATTACTTTTTTCTGGACAAGTAATCTCGGGATCAAAAATAAGGGTTTAAAGAAGAGAGAGACATAGCAGGCTGCTGAAGTGTAACAGTCCAGATCTCATTAATTAGGTATACAGAGATGCACTCCATTGATTTTCTTCCAGTTTAATTGAGGGGAACATTGAGCACATAAAATTAAGTACTCCCAACTCACAAGTTGAACAGGGAGGGTCAATGTTCTCTTCAGTTCTCCGGTGGACAAGCTTATTATATCCCATTAAGCATTATATACATACATTTTCAATATCAAAATTATATCAAAATGAAATATACTACGTCTGACTTTTAGAGTATTCCTCATTTGAGGGAATTCCCTTTACACACTGGCTTTCCCCCAAAAAATCTGTTTAGTAACTTTAAGCATCTGGATCTGAGTGGTCTTTTAACCCCCTCGTGTGACAGGCTTACTGTAACTCCCGCTGTGTGACAATCTGCCCCGGGTCATCGATGGGGGGTGGATGCATGGGGAGGTTATCTGCTTTGTTTAAGACCTTGTAATGCACAATATTGTGTTGCTTGTACTAACAGAACCATAAATAAAAAAGCAGCTTCTGGAGATTTAATAAAATGTAGAAATTAATAGGATGACATGTCTAGGGGCTTTTGGTTTGTGGCGGTGGGGAGGGGGGAGGGGGGGTTGGAGCCAACTACTGTAGAGTGGATTTGAGGTCAGAAGTGGTGATGACGTTCAGGGGATCAGCGGAATTGGGTTTGTGTACAAGGACACTTTTCCATTATCACTGAATGAAGCACTGTAGTGTCCGTGGGGCACTACATGTTATGCTTGGCATAATGATGTTATACCTTGTTAAAGGGGTAATCTGGGATTCAAACAACAACAAAATGGCTGCCCGCCCGCCACTTTTCTTCGTAAACAACTGAGGGATGGGGTTGGAGAAATGTAACCACTCTCAGATTCAAAGACAGAGCTATCGATGCAAGGACTGACCATCCATGAGATCAAAATGATTTAGTTTTGAAAAGTACTGCCTTGGGCCAGCAGGCTTTCTTAATTTCCATCCCTGGATGTTCCAACCCCAGGTTGACCTTTAAAGTCAGGAAATAAATTATAGTGAGATGTATGAATTCAAATGTGTACTCAAACTGGAAGGAACACTTCTTTCACCAGTGGGCTTCACACTGCTCCCCTGTTCTAATGCTGTATTCCTGTGTTTAAGGTACTGTAGTATGAGATTCTCATTCATGGACACCTCTCGACTAGCCTACGGCCATGGGATCATTAGTGACCACAGAGAGTCAGGACATATAACGTAACATATAATGTAACATCTCATCCGAAGACGACACCCAGGGTAATTGTCCTAATCATTACCCTGGGCCTTGGTGTCCTTAGGCCAGAGCAAAGAACGCCCCATTTTGGTCCTCCAACACTTCCAGCAGCATCTGGTCTCCCATTCAAGAATAGACCAGTCAAATCAAAATCTGCGGCAAATACAACAGGTGTAGACTTTACCGTGAAATGCTTACTTACGAGCCCTTTCACAACAATGCAGAGTTAAAAAGTAAGAAAGAACTAATAATTAGCAAAAATATTAAATAAAATAACAGTAACAAGGTTATACAGTGCCTTCGGAAAGTATTCAGACCCCTTGACTTTGTCCACATTTTGTTGGATTGCAGTCTTATTTTAAAATTGATAAAATTGTTGTTGTTTTTCTAATCCATCTAAACACAATATCCCATAATAACTAAGCAAAAACAGGTTTCTATACATTTTTGATAATATATATGTTTAAAAAAAAACAATTTTAAAATAAGGCCACTCAAGAAAATTCAAAGAGACTTGTCGTGAAGCCAATCCTACGTTGTCTTGGCAGTGTGTTTAGGGTCGTTGTCCTGTTGGAAGGTGAACCTTCGCCCCAGTCTGAGGTCCTGAGCGCTCTGGAGCAGGTTTTCATCAAGGAATTCTCTGTACTTTGCTCCGTTCATCTCTGCCTTTTGGCAAACTCCAAGCGGGCTGTCATGTGCCTTTTACTGAGAAGTGGCTTCCGTCTGGCCACTCTACCATAAAAGCCAGATTGGTGGAGTGCTGCAGAGATGGTTGTCCTTCTGGAAGGTTCCCCATATCCACAGAGGAACTCTAGAGCTCTGTCAGAGTGACCATCGGGTTCTTGGTCACCTCCCTGACCAAGGCCCTTCTCCCCCGATTGCTCAGCTTGGCCGGGTGGCCAGGAAGAGTCTTGGTGATTCCAAACTTTTTCCATTTAAGAATGATGGAGGCCACTGTGTTCTTGGGGACCGTCAATGCTGAAGAACATTTTTGGTACCCTTCCCCAGATCTGTGCCTCGACACAATCCTGTCTCAGAGCTCTACGGACAATTCCTTTGACCTCATGGCTTGGTTTTTGCTCTGACATGCACTTTCAACTGTGGGACCTTATATAGACAGGTGTGTGCCTTTCCAAATTATGGGTTATTGTGTGTAGATTGCTGAGGATTTTTATTTATTTCATCAATTTTAGAATAAGGCTGTAACGTAACAAAATATGGAAAAAGGAAATGGGTCTGAATACTTTCCAAAGGCACTGTATACAAGGAGTACCGGTACCGAGTCAATGTGCAGGAGTACGAGGTAATTGAGGTAATTGAGGTAATATGTACTGTACATGTACCATTGAAGTCGGAAGTTTACATACACCTTCGCCAAATACATTTAAACTCAGTTTTTCACAATTCCTGACATTTAATCCTAGTAAATATTCCCTGTCTTAGGTCAGTTAGGATCACCACTTTATTTTAAGAATGTGAAATGTCTGAAAATAATTTATTTCAGCTTTCATTTATCTAATCACATCAAACTTCTGACCCCCAGTGGGTCAGAAGTTTACATACACTCAATTAGTATTTGGTAGCATTGCCTTTAAATTGTTTAACTTTGGTCAAACGTTTCGGGTAGCCTCCCACAAGCTTCCCACAATAAGTTGGGTGAATTTTGGCCCATTCCTCCTGACAGAGCTGGTGTAACTGAGTCAGGTTTGTAGGCCTACTTGCTCGCACACGCTTTTTCAGTTCTGCCCACACATTTTCTATAGGATTGAGGTCAGGGCTTTGTGATGGCCACTCCAATACCTTGACTTTGTTGTCCTTAAGCCATTTTGCCACAACTTTGGAAGTAAGCATTGTCCATTTGGAAGACCCATTTGCGACCAAGCTTTAACTTCCTGACTGATGTCTTGAGATGTTGCTTCAATATATCCACATAATTTTCCTTCCTCATGATGCCTTCTATTTTGTGAAGTGCACCAGTCCCTCCTGCAGCAAAGCACCCCCACAGCATGATGCTGCCACCCCGTGCTTCACGGTTGGGATGGTGTTCTTCAGCTTGCAAGCCGCCCCCTTTTTCCTCTAAACATAACGATGGTCATTATGGCCGAACAGTTCTTTTTTGTTTCATCAGACCAGAGAACATTTCTCCAAAAAGTACTTTGTCCCCATGTGCAGTTGTAGACCGTAGTCTGGCTTTTTTACGGCGGTTTTGGAGCAGTGGCTTCTTCCTTGCTGAGCGGCCTTTCAGGTTATGTCGATATAGGACTCGTTTTACTGTGGATATAGAAACCTTTGTACCTGTTTCCTCCAGCATCTTCACAAGGTCCTTTGCTGTTGTTCTGGGATTGATTTGCACTTTTCACACCAAATAATGTTAATATCTAGGAGACAGAACGCGTCTCCTTCCTGAGCGGTATGACGGCTGTGTGGTCCCATGGTGTTTATACTTGCCTACTATTGTTTGTACAGATGAACGTGGTACCTTCAGGCGTTTGGAAATTGCTCCCAAGGATGAACCAGACTTGTGGAGGTCTACAATTTTATTTTCTGAGGTCTTGGCTGATTTCTTTTGATTTTCCCATGATTTACATTGACATTTTAGTCATTTAGCAGACGCTCTTATTCAGAGCGACTTACAGTTAGTGAATACATATTTTTTTTATACTGGCCCCCCGTGGGAATTGAACCCACAACCCTGGCGTTGCAAACGCCATGCTCTATCAACTGAGATACATCCCTGCCGGCCATTCCCTCCCCTACCCTGGACGACGCTGGGCCAATTGTGCGCCGCCCATGATGTCAAGCAAAGAGGCACTGAGTTTGAAGGTAGGCCTTGAAATACATCCACAGGTACACCTCCAATTGACTCAAATGATGTCAATTAGCCTATCAGTGTATGTAAACTTCTGACCCACTGGAATTGTGATACAGTGAATTATAAGTGAAATAATCTGTCTGTTAACAATTGTTGGAAATATTACTTGTGTCATGCACAAAGTAGATGTCCTAACCGACTTGCCAAAACTATAGTTTGTTAACAAGAAATTTGTGGTGTGGTTGAAAAACAAGTTTTAATGACACCAACGTAAGTGTATGTAAACTTCCGACTTCAACTGTAGGTAGAGGTAAAAGTGACTAGGCAATCAGGATAGATAATAAACATAGTAGCAGCAGCGTATGTGAAGAATATAAAAGTTTCTATGAGCAACTGTGTGTGTGGCATCAATATGCATGTGTGTGTCAGTGTAGTATGTGTGAGTGTGTGGGTAGAGTCCAGTGAGTGTACATAGAGCCAGTTCAAATAAAAAGGGGGTCAATGCAAATAGTCCCGGTGGGCCATTTGATTAACTGTTCAGCAGTCTTATGGCTTGAGGGTTGAAGCTGTTCAGGAGCCTTTTGGTCCCAGACTTGACACTCCGGTACTGCTTGCCGTGCGCTAGCAGAGAGAACAGTCTATGACTTGGGTGGCTGGAGTCTTTGACAGGATTTAGGGCCTTCCCCTGACACCACCTGGTATAGAGGTCCTGGATGGCAGGGAGCTCAGCCCCAGTGATGTAGGACATGTTATGCTTTCCTCTGTCACTGCCTGGTATAGAGATTCAGGATGGCAGGGAGCTCGGACCCAGTGATATAGGACATGTTATGCTTTCCTCTGACACCACCTGGTATAGAGATCCTGGATGGCAGGGAGCTCGGCCCCAGTGTTGTAGGTCATGTCATGCTTTCCTCTGACACCGCCTGATATGGAGATCCAGGATGGCAGGGAGCTCGGCCCCAGAGATGTAGGCCATGTCATGCTTTCCTCTGACACCACCTGATATAGAGATCCTGGATGGCAGGGAGCTCGGCTCCAGTGATGTAGGACATGTTATGCTTTGCTCTGACACCGCCTGGTATAGAGATCCTGGATGGCGGGGAGCTCGGCCCCAGAGATGTAGGACATGTTATGCTTTGCTCTTTGTTTCCAGGGGCCTTGTATGTTCTTTGTATTGGTTGGTGAATAGAAGGCAACAACCCTTTTACTGTGTGTGTGTGTTGTGTGTGTGTGTGGTGTGTGTGTGTGTTGTGTGTGTGTGTGTGTGTGTGTACAGTGGGGGAAAAAAGTATTTAGTCAGCCACCAATTGTGCAAGTTCTCCCACTTAAAAAGATGAGAGAGGCCTGTAATTTTCATCATAGGTACACGTCAACTATGACAGACAAATTGAGATTTTATTTCTCCAGAAAATCACATTGTAGGATTTTTAATTAATTTATTTGCAAATTATGGTGGAAAATAAGTATTTGGTCACCTACAAACAAGCAAGATTTCTGGCTCTCACAGACCTGTAACTTCTTCTTTAAGAGGCTCCTCTGTCCTCCACTCGTTACCTGTATTAATGGCACCTGTTTGAACTTGTTATCAGTATAAAAGACACCTGTCCACAACCTCAAACAGTCACACTCCAAACTCCACTATGGCCAAGACCAAAGAGCTGTCAAAGGACACCAGAAACAAAATTGTAGACCTGCACCAGGCTGGGAAGACTGAATCTGCAATAGGTAAGCAGCTTGGTTTGAAGAAATCAACTGTGGGAGCAATTATTAGGAAATGGAAGACATACAAGACCACTGATAATCTCCCTTGATCTGGGGCTCCACGCAGGAGCTCACCCCGTGGGGTCAAAATGATCACAAGAACGGTGAGCAAAAATCCCAGAACACACGGGGGGACCTAGTGAATGACCTGCAGAGAGCTGGGACCAAAGTAACAAAGCCTACCATCAGTAACACACTACGCCGCCAGGGACTCAAATCCTGCAGTGCCAGACGTGTCCCCCTACTTAAGCCAGTACATGTCCAGGCCCGTCTGAAGTTTGCTAGAGTGCATTTGGATGATCCAGAAGAGGATTGGGAGAATGTCATATGGTCAGATGAAACCAAAATATAACTTTTTGGTAAAAACTCAACTCGTCGTGTTTGGAGGACAAAGAATGCTGAGTTGCATCCAAAGAACACCAAACCTACTGTGAAGCATGGTGGTGGAAACATCATGCTTTGGGGCTGCTTTTCTGCAAAAGGACCAGGACGACTGATCCGTGTAAAGGAAAGAATGAATGGGGCCATGTATCGTGAGATTATGAGTGAAAACCTCCTTCTATCAGCAAGGGCATTGAAGATGAAACGTGGCTGGGTCTTTCAGCATGACAATGATCCCAAACACACCGCTCGGGCAACGAAGGAGTGGCTTCGTAAGAAGCATTTCAAGGTCCTGGAGTGGCCTAGCCAGTCTCCAGATCTCAACCCCATAGAAAATCTTTGGAGGGAGTTGAAAGTCCGTGTTGCCCAGCGACAGCCCCAAAACATTACATTTTAGTCATTTAGCAGACGCTCTTATCCAGAGCGACTTACAGTTAGTGCATACATTATTTTTTATACCCCCCATGGGAAGGAAAGCCACAACCCTGGCGTTGCAAACGCCATGCTCTAACAACTGAGCTACATCCCCGCCGGCCATTCCCTCCCCTACCCTGGACGACGCTGGGCAAATTGTGCGCCGCCCCATGGGTCTCCCGGTCGCGGCCAGCTACGACAGAGCCTGGATTCGAACCAGGATCTCTAGTGGCACAGCTAGCACTGCGATGCAGTGCCTTAGATGCAGTGCCTTAGACCACTGCTCTAGAGGAGATCTGCATGGAGGAATGGGCCAAAATACCAGCAACAGTGTGTGAAAACCTTGTGAAGACTTACAGAAAACGTTTGACATGTGTCATTGCCAACAAAGGGTATATAACAAAGTATTGAGAAACTTTTGTTATTGACCAAATACTTATTTTCCACCATAATTTGCAAATAAATTCATTAAAAATCCTACAATGTGATTTTCTGGATTTCTTTTTCTCATTTTGTCTGTCATAGTTGACGTGTACCTATGATGAAAATGACAGGCCTCTCTCATCTTTTTAAGTGGGAGAACTTGCACAATTGGTGGCTGACTAAATAATTTTTTCCTCCACTGTATGTGTGTGTGTCTGTGTGTGTGTTTATGTGTGTGTGTCTGTGTGTGTCTGTGTGTGTCTTTCTGTGTCTGTGTGTGTCTGTGTGTGTCTGTGTGTGTGTGTGTGTGTGTGTGTCTGTGTGTGTGTGTGTGTGTGTGTGTGTGTGTGTGTGTGTGTGTGTGTGTGTGTGTGTGTGTGTGTGTGTGTGTGTGTGTGTGTAACAGATAGTGCTCTACTTGTGCCCCTCCAGTCTCCAAAGTTCCCTTCTGGGTCATGAGGTGGTATCTCTGTCTGTCTGTCTTTCCCCCAAAATGTTTTCTTTGTATACATTTTTTGCCGTTGCTGTTCAGAACCCATTGCCCGCATGTCGTCATCAAGTTCGCCACCCCCCCACCCTGTCCGTTGATTGCGCCTGTTGATCTGCCTGTACGGAGCTCGTGTGCACCTGGTTGTGCCTTTTTCCCAGTCTGCCTTGAACAGAGATTGCTGTGACTGGTATATAAACATTCCTAGCTTGAGAGATGCGGTCACCGGTCAAGTGTGTGTTGCTACAGTAGCTACCTAGTTTAAATATCAGCAGTAATGCCACAGCAGCATAACATTTTATTAACACTTGATAACACTTGATTTAGCCTGCATCAACAATATTGGATCCGGTTGGCTGATACACACAGCAGGCAGGGGCAGAAAGACAGAGAGGTAAATCACAATCAGTAAAATAAATGGAGCAGCAGATTTACATCAATCGTCAACATCAATGATCAGCGGATAGACCACCCTCTTCCCAATGTGTTTAGAAGGCACTGTAACAAGCTTGCATACAATTTGTGATGATGAGTGGGTGTGTTGTTGCAGAAATAAATATTATGCTAAAAAGTGTTTAAATGTTCGCTACAGAATCATTCGGTATGTTCTGAATTTCGAGATATAAATTATGAATTAAACGTTTTTTTCAAGCTGGTTGCCCTTTTTTCAATTTGAGCACTTGCCCCCTGAAAGTTCTGTGCGTAGCCCTGGTGTGTGTGTGTGCATGCGTATGCGTGTGTGTTTGTGTGTGATGATCATACAGTAGGGTTGCCATGGTTATGAGGGTCAGATACACTTATGGAATGAAGATATTCCTTTATTCAATAGCTTTTATGTTTCCTTAAAAAGAACCTGTACTTCATGTCGACCTTTAAGCTTGTGTAAAGCCTGGCAGACTCCCAGACGATACTGCCATACCACATTCTGTTTCTACCATTTAAAGGGAATTTCACACAATTGAAATATCAGCTAAAGAGAGAATGTATTACTTTCAAATCTCTCTTACAATCATTGTATTCGTTTTTATAAAAACATCAAAATATCAGAAGATAAATGTGAACATAATGGATTCCTTTCAGGCAATTTTTTCTCCCTAGACAATGTCTGACTACGCAGCAGTCATTCAGCCTCTCTCTCCTACCCCTCTAAAATACCAGGCATTCAGCCTCTTTCTCCTACCCCTCTAAACTACCAGGCATTCAGCCTCTCTCTCCTACCCTTCTAAAATACCAGGCAAAATGATGTTAACAGAACTTAACTGCCTGGCGAATTGCAGTGTAAGATAAAACTACCGCAATCTCAATTTTTCCTAATTTGAAAAATTACCTTTGATTAATGAAATAAGCATTTTCCATATGCAGAAATTGGTAGATAGAATAACGTGGACTATTGCACAGCGGATGAACGATAAGTCGAGGATTTCTTAGATATCCTGTCAAGCTGTTATTTTTCAGGCGCTGTCCGAGTCCAATCCACCCTTGACTCAACACAATGTTTTATTTCATCTGAGAGCTCTACTCAGCTGGACTTCCTGCCTATTGCCGATTCCTATGACTATAAAACCAATTGAAAAATGTCCCTATGCTGGCGACCCCATCGCTTTACAGTTCCAATGGATAGACACAGATAGACTCATCCCCCCCACCACCCCCCCTGAAACATGAATATACAGAAAAGAAAGAAAGAAAGAAAGAAAGAAAGAAAGAAAGAAAGAAAGAAAGAAAGAAAGAAAGAAAGAAAGAAAGAAAGAAAGAAAGAAAGAAAGAAAGAAAGAAAGAAAGAAAGAAAGAAAGAAAGAAAGAAAGAAAGAAAGAAAGAAAGAAAGGAAATAAAGCTGTCAGAATAGAATTCAAACCATTTGGTCCAATCACAAAATGATCATGGTAAAGGTGTAATCATAGCTCTTTGGAAAAACCTACAGGCAGAATCAGAAGTCTCAGTACACGTCTTCTAACTTTACAAAGTACTCATGGGTAGCAGCAGAAGAATTAACAGCGGAGAGCAGCCAGAGAGGTTTTTACATTTTTTGAATGCAATTCAAGGCGTCACTCAGTGACAGAGATCATTCTGATTCCTTTTCTGATATCTGTGCATGCGGTGCCAGCCAATTTAATAAGAATCCCCCACTTTTGCTCAAAGCTAAAACTGGTGGACCGATAAGGACTCAAATCTCATTGTAGAGAAAAGAGATGGAAAAAAGAGAAAGTCAGAAAGAAAGAAAGAAAGGATTTTATTGCTTGTGCCAGCAGGTTGAATAATGATTATCACACTGTCTGTCTTTCTTATCGTGTCTGAGAAGGCTCAGCAGTGAACTCCTCAAAGACTCCAGTCGGCACGTTGGTGTGTCACAGAAATACATTCTCATTAATAAGAGAAGAAAGCCCAGAGAAGAAAACCCCCCAACATAAAATAGAAAAAGATCCTCTGCAATATTGCTCAGCCAAATCCCTGAGAGGGATTATAACATCCAGACAAGGCAGTGCCTTTCCACGGCAGACATTTTGATTCAGAAGACAAAGCTTCAGCCGTTGAAACCATTTCTACACAGTTATAGCAATATCTCAAATAAAGGATAAAGGTCCAATACCATGTGTTTCCCCAAATGCATATTGCAAAACCGCCTACAATGCAAAGTTTTCAATTTTAAAGTTACAAATAATAAAATGCTATTTTGTACAGCCATGCCAACAAAGGAGGAGAGAGAGAGCGAGAGCGAGAGCGAGAGAGAGAGAGAGAGAGAGAGAGAGAGAGAGAGAGAGAGAGAGAGAGAGAGAGAGAGAGAGAGACACAGAGAGAGAGTGCGAAAGAGAGACACAGAGAGAGAGTGCGAAAGAGAGACACAGAGAGAGAGAGACACAGAGACACACAGAGAGAGAGATACACAGAGAGAGAGAGAGAGAGTAACACAAAATTAAGCAACACAACTACAGCTTTCTGACTAAACCTGTACTTTGGCCCCAATATGTACAGTTGGGAAGAGAAAACCTCTCCCAGAGCTGAGAACCAATTAGTGATCAGGTCAATCATCCCGACCAACCTGGGACACTGTAAAAACAGATGTGCCAGAGTTTCAGGTTCAGCACAGAATGGACACTCCTCCCCAACAGTAGGATCCAGGTGTACCAGATACATGTTGGTGGCTATGGCTCCATGTATTATCCTCCATTGGAGGTCAGCTGTCCTCTTATCAATAGGCAGTTTGTATAGTGTTCGCCAACAGCCTTTTGGGGGAGGCACCTGGACCAAGCACACCCGCCCACCTCGTCGATTTTACCCCTTCCAGGGAAGAGGCATGCGACACCTTTACACATATTCTGTACATGGCCTTCTTTCCCACCTCCTTGAACTCCCCCAGCTCCGGGGTATCGAAGGAAAGCAGCATCCCCACGTCCTCCTCGAATGCCCCCGCCGCAGCACTAACAATCAGTGCAGGGAACACATAATCCAGACCCTCCTTCCACCGATCAGAATTGGAAGTGTCAGTCACATACTGCAGATGAAGTACTGGCAAGGAATCACAGACCTCAGCGACGACCTTCCTCAGTAGGCGAGACGATCGGATCCCCGCTCTTTCTCCCAGCTCCTCCAACGACCTATTCCTGTTCCACATCAGATGACCCAGCTTAGTACACCCCACGCCTAACAGGCATGAACGTAGGCTAGCTGAACCCAGAACACGGGACTGGATGGCAGTGTTGTGAAAAAGAGGCTCTTCAAAAAGCCACATCCCTGGTGGCGTGCAGGCCTTACGGGACTTGACCAGAACTCTCCAAGCCTGCATAACAGACTCATAAAATGGAGTCAGGCCAGGCAACTCACCCCCCTCCAGCTTTAAGAGGAAAAGGTGCTTGTCTAAGCCCAAACAGCCCGCTCTCCTCATCAATGCGTAGGCTGTGTCAACCCAGCTAGAACCGTCACTGTACAACAGTCTCTGGGCTGCTTGAAGCCGGGAAAGCCATGATCCTGGAAGAAATGTCCACCAGGCCTTGCCCACCCTCGTGCAGTGGCAGGTACAGGGCTGAAGCTTTAATCCAATGTTGTCCAGACCAGAAGAAGTTGACAAGGGTCCTCTGAAGCTCTTGTATCAGACCCTTTGGTGGCTGTAAAATCATTAGTCTGTGCCACAGGGTAGAGGCAGCTAGGTTATTAGCTACCAGTACCCTTCCCCTATAAGACAGCTGGGGCAGCACCCATTTCCATCTTGACAGTCTGGCACACACTTTCTCCACTACACCCTCCCAGTTCTTTTTCTGAAAGACATCGGAGCCTAGAAAAACCCCCAAAGTCTTCATCCCATCTCTGCCCCACTGAAGCCCCCCCTGGTAACCGTGGAGCGGACCCCATCTGAAGCTGGCCTGCCCACAGCGCTTCACTCTTTCCCCAATTGACTCTAGCTGAGGAGGCCCCCTCATACACCTTTAAGGCGTCTGAGAGAACCTTAACATCCTCACCCCCTGTAATAAAAACTGTCACGTCATCTGCATACGCAGACAGTGCTATCGTGGGACCCTTCATTACACCTGGCACAGAGAAACCAGTAAGCTTCGCTCTTAAAAAACAAAGCATTGGTTCAATCGCCAGACTGTATAACTGCCCTGAAATTGGGCATCCCTGCCTGATGCCCCTTTGGACAGGGATGGGACAACTCAAACCACCCCCCACCTTCACCATACACGAGGCCCCAGCATACAGTAACTTCATCAAGACAAAAAAACATCCCCAAACCCAAAGGCTTTCATTGTTTTAAACAAGTACTGGTGGTCCACACGATCAAAAGCCTTCTCCTGATCCAAAGAAAGTAAACCCACATTTACATCAGACAGTTTACAAATGTCCAAAACATCTCTTATTAGAAACAAGTTGTCAACAATAGAGCGATCAGGTACACAGTAGGACTGGTCCTTGTGGACCAACAATCCCAGATACTCTTTCAACCTGTTTGAGAGACATTTAGAAACAATTTTATATTCTGCACACAGCAAAGCAACAGGTCTCCAATTTTTTATGAGAGCCAAATCCCCCTTTTTTTGGCAACAGTGAAAGTACCGCACGTTGACAAGATACAGGAAGAGAGCCCTCATGAAAAGATTCACACACCACTTCATAAAAATCCTCCCCAATAGACCCCCAAAAGTGCTTGTAAAACTCAGATGGTAAACCATCAATGCCAGGGGCTCGGCCTGTTGAGAGCTGCATAACTGCTGTGGACAGCTCTTGCAGTGTAATGTCAGAGTCCAATGCGACTCTTTGCTCAGGTCCCAATTGAGGAAGACCGTGTAACAACTGTTCAGTACACAGAGAGTCACAATCCTCCGCCTTATAGAGGGCAGAATAGAAATCCACGGCATGTTGACGCATTTCACTGTCATCCGTGGTCACCTTCCCATCAGGGAGACGAAGGCAGACCATCTGTTTACGTTGCAATGTCGACTGTCCTAGGTTAAAAAAAAAAGCACTAGGAGCATCCATATCCTTGAGGGAAGCGAAACGAGACCTAATCAAGGCACCCTTCACTCTTTCATGCAGAAATGACCCCATGACTAGTCCGGGGTCATTCTGAGTGAGCAACTTCAATTCAATAGATTTAATGTTCTGCTCAAGGGCCCTGATAGTCTCTTTAACTTCAATTCGAGACAGAGCAGTATACTGTTGACAAAATAATCGTATTTGGGCCTTCCCAACCTCCCACCATTGTCTCAAGGACTCAAAATTCCCTTTTGTAACCCTCCATTTTTCCCAAAACAACAAAAACCTTTCACAAAACATGACATCATGTAACAATTTAACATTAAAATACCAATAAGATGATGACCTTCGTGGACAGGACAAGTGAATATCAACAGTGACAATATGGTGATCAGAGAAACCCACAGGAGTAATGTCACACCTTCCAACCCTACTACAGTATTGCTCAGATACATACAACCTGTCTAACCTTGCTGCACTGACATGACCTTCATTAACCTTTAGCCATGTGTACTGCCTAACTTTTGCATTCCTTACTCTCCACACATCAGAAAGCTCAAACTCAGTTAATAGACCAGACAGACAAATTGCTGACCGCAGGTGAGGTTCTTCAGCGGTGCGATCAACAGTAAAATCCACTGTACAGTTCCAGTCCCCCCTAAAACCATACACCCCTCTTGGTCACACTGTCTTAAGGTTTCCTTTATTTTATCAAAACCAACAATACGCTCTGTACCCTCATTAGGAGCATAAACATTCAAAAAAACAAACAAAAACCCCATAACATCCACCTTGACCAATAAAACCCGACCCTTGACAATCTCTGTTGTAGATACCACAGTCACCCCTAAGCCTGAAGAAAACAAGATTGCCACCCCAGCACTGAAATTAGTACCATGACTGAGTATATGCTGCCCCTCCCACCACATACCCCAGTCAGCCGCATTTTCCTCATCACTATGTGTCTCCTGTAGGAAAACTACATTAAGCCTTTTCTGTTTTATTACTTCTAATACCCAAGCCCTCTTATTCCTGTCCCTTCCTCCATTAATGTTGAGAGAACCTACCCTTAGTACCTCCATATAGAAAAGAAAAAGGAAAAGCAGAAGATACCACAGAGAAACCAGACAAAGAGAATAGAACACCCTATGAGGCATAATCATCATCATTATTTAAATTTTCTCTTAACCTGACCACGTTTCCCACCACCCTTTGCTGCTGCAACAGCAGTAACAAATTTCCTCAAGCGAAACCGCTTCTTCTCACTCAACTGGTCTAACCCCACCGTCTTCTGTAACATCACAGCTGACCTCACAAACTTATCAACATCAAAATAATCTGCCAATTTGACAGATTTCCCAAAAGTCTGATCCAGAAACCCTTTAACCTCCTCTAGATCGTAAATTGAGTCCTCACCAGCTGATACCGTATCAAGAGAGATATCCATATCCATATCCTTCTCCTGATCCTCCTCAACTGAGGCCACAGACCACTGACTCCCCTCTACCACATCCCTTTCAACACTCCCCACTTGCACCCCATCACTCGTACCAGGCATCTCCTCCACTACCTGGGAGACTAGCCACACCTGAACCCCATTACTCGTAGTGGGCATCTCCTCCACTACCTGGGAGACTAGCCCCACCTGAACCCCATTACTCGTAGTGGGCATCTCCCCCACTACCTGGGAGACTAGCCCCACCTGAACCCCATTACTCGTAGTGGGCATCTCCTCCACTACCTGGGAGACTAGCCCCCCTGTAACCCAGCACTCATAGTGGGCATCTCCTCCACTACCTGGGAGACTAGCCCCCCCTGTACCCCAGCACTCATAGTGGGCATCTCCTCCACTACCTGGGAGATGAGCTCCACATGAACCCTCTCCTGTAACCCATTACTTGTAGTGGGCATCTCCTCCACTACCTGGGAGATTAGCTCCACATGTACCCCCTCCGGTACCACCGCACTCGTACTGGGCACCTCCTCACCAGTCTGAGGAAATGGCCCTTCAGATCCATCCTTACCTTCTACAACAAAAAAATCCCCCTGCATAACATTTCCCTCTGGTACAAGTTGCACCTCTGTGCCCTCAACACGGACAACTTGTTCCTCAGCAACAGATGCGTGCGGCTGCTCTACCACTGTCAGCCCACCTCTTCCTACATCAGTGGGCCCAGGCGTTACGAGGACCACCTGCGCCCCTCCCTCTGCCTTCTCCCTTTTCGGGCAAGCATGTCGCTTATGACCAACATCCCCACACTCAAAACACCGTTGACTACCTGTACTAGCATAAGCCATATACAATCTATTGTCATACTTGACTTTAAACGATAACTCCAAAGTCTGTTCCAAAAACATAAACACCTGTCGCCGAAACGACATTACCTGTTTCAACGCCGGGTGTTTGCAACCCAATGGGACAACCTTAATTGAACTTGCAAACTTCCCAAAGCGCAATAACTCGCGCTCCAATAGCTCAATTGGAATGAACGGCAGTACATTTGAAATCGTTACCCTTGTTGACGGAGAAAAAAGCGGCGTAACTTGAATAAACATTCCTTTAAGAAGTATGCCATGCTCAACCATACGATCAACAAGGCGCTCTTCTTTAAGAAATACCACCACCGCTTTATTCATCCGTGACGCATAAGCAACATTCTCATATCCTACCTTCTCTCCTACGGCGACCAAAACCTCTTCCACCGTGACAGTAGCTTCAGTAACACACCTAAAGCCGTGCCGAAGTGACAGGGACGGCGTCCCGATTCGGGCCGCCATCCCCACCAAAATCAGGGTAATTTCGACACGAAAAACAATATACTTAATTCTACCGCAACAAAAAAATAGAAATAATAACCTTAATCATGCATAGAAGAAAAAAAGGATATCACCAAGAAAAGGAAAACCCAGGATATCTAACTCTACACAACACTCGCACTTAGCACTCACTCAAACAATTCCCAGCACGTACCAAACACTCCCAGCATGCAGAGAGAGAGAGAGAGAGAGAGAGAGAGAGAGAGAGAGAGAGAGAGAGAGAGAGAGAGAGAGAGAGAGAGAGAGAGAGAGAGAGAGAGAGAATCCTGTGGATACCCCAATTACAGAACAATAATTATTGGAAAAACTTTGCACTCTCCAACCCAAAAAGGCCTGTGGTACTGATGGTATTTTAAATGAAATGATCAAATATACAGACCACAAATTCAAATTGGCTATACTCAAAGTCTTGATCACACCAATTTGGAGACAAATTTGACCCAAATAATTACAGAGGAATTTGCGTTAACAGCAACTTGGGGAAAATTCTCTGCAGTATCATAAACAGCAGACTACATAATTTCCTTGATGAACACAACGTCTTAAGCAGAAGCCAGATTGGATTTGTAAAAAATTATCGTACAACAGACCACATTTACACCCTCCAGACTCTAATTGACAAACAAGTAAATCAAAACAAAGGCAAACTCTACTCGTGTTTTGAAGACTTCAAGAAAGCATTTGATTCAATTTGGCACGAAGGTCTTTTTTACAAACTAATAGAAAGTGGTATTGGAGGGAAAACATATGATGTTATTAAATCAATGTACACTAAAAACAAATGTGCGATTAAAATTGGCAACAAGCAAACGTACTTCTTCTCTCAGGGACGTGGAGTGAAACAGGGCTGCCCAATAAGTCCAACACTATTTAACATCTACATTAACGAATTGGCAAAAACATTAGAAGAATCGGCAGCACC